>NC_063051.1:24494281-24606781 GCF_018812025.1 Megalobrama amblycephala
TGGTAAAGTTCGAAAATTGACGTTTTATTAAGCATAAGATAAGAAATCATAAACAACCATTGCCTTTCCCCCTTATCTGCCAGGAGGTCCTGTGGCCAGGTTAATTCTCTCTCTCTCTTTCTCATACTCACTGCAATAGCTGTTAGCTTATGTTTCCTGGAATTCTTCCGTGACATGTGCACGCTGGTTGATGCGTTGAGAAACGAGAGGGTAATGCCGTCCACCACATGTGCAGTCATATTTTATTTCGCACTAGAGTTTCCTCGTGCCTTGCTGAATTTCATCACTTCTCAGACTCGCACCTGCTGATGATAGCCCACATAAAAGCAACGGCAGGACATGGAAAGCATACAAATAGTCAAACAGAACACCAGTCTTTTAACACTGCATCTACTTTTACCAAAACAAAGTATTTTAATGAGCGTGTTTATAATAGTGGCTGATGAGGGGCAATTTAGGTAAGCATGAACATGTCACTTGTTCTTAACGAGGAGTGGGTCACAGCGTGGAACTGCATGTTTGTAATCATTTCATGTCTGTCAGCTAAAGATTATTTGATAGTAAAATCAACTGATTGCATGCCATTTTTAAAAGACAAATTAATTGGCTTGACTACTCAGTTTTCTTTCCCTTGATGTTGTTTCCTCATGGCCATTATCTTATTTCTGCAGTGCTGTAAATATTTTATAAATTCTGTATGCATGGAATAACTGATTACCTACTACATTTTGCCCAAATGTGCAGTATACAACATAGCACGCTGAATGCAAAACTGTATGACAATCAAATGTGCACAACTTGACCTTGCTTTACTTCCACTATAACTTCCAGTGTGTTGTTAGTAAAATCAGCCACTTTTTATCATCACAATTTTGTGATTAACTCCTTATTTGATCAGACTGCCACATGTTAAATATGATTTAACACAAAATTGAATAAAAAATAATATTTATTTTTAAAATGACTCATAATGAAATACACATTCAATGCAATGAAGTAATGTGACAATGTGTTCTGTTTCATTTAAGTACTATTTTTAAACAACACTAGACATTATACAGCATACTCTTTTCCTGGTGGTGCAGCTAAATTTGGTCAGATACATGGCCAGAGTGGCCCCTGGAGCTGTACGGCTATATGCACTATGCGTATCATGCACGCTCCTCCGACTGACCTGAGAAACATTTTTGTGCAAATATTTCAGCGGTTATTATGCGAGTCCCAATTTTTTGTTGAGTGAACCAGCGATACCTATCATTCATGGATTAGTCATTGTTTTGGCTCAAATCTTTCTTTTTCATGAATTGGCTAAACACGCTTGCATAAAGGTCTGAAAAGATTCAGATTTGTTCTCACCACTCTGTCACTGAATCATTTGAAGTGGTTTCTCATCAGTAACAACAAATACAGAACAAATAGCACTGTTTTCAAGTGTTTCACTAGTTTACTTTGAACTACGCAGCACGCCCAGTAGATAAAGGAGCTGTGTTTATTCTTGGTCTCTTACACCATTATTAAACAGCATCGCGACATCCAGTGAGAAGCGTTTCAATTCGACACACACCTCTTGGTTACAAACCACAAATCACTTGATGATTAAACTAGTTTTAAATCAGATGAAACAGCCTCAACATTCCCAATAAGACTGATGAGGAAAACATCCCATCCCTTTAAATCCCAAAATCACAACCCTTACAAACATTTACCATGAATGCACTGTTTTTACCATGGTTTGGACAGAAATGTGGAACATTTACATTGAATACTCACTGTCAGAATATTTTCATTTAAACCTATAATAATTATAAATAAAATAATTCTTACCAATAAGAATTTATTATGAAATGAAATACACTGCTGAACAATAACCACTAATTTATATTCTATTTTCTGTTTTATGGTGTGTAACTTTTACCTTAAAGGTGCCCAAGAACATGTTTTCAAAAGATGTAATATAAGTCTTAAGTGTCCCCTGAATGTGTCTGTGAAGTTTCAGCTCAAAATACTACATAGTTTTTTTTTTATTAATTTTTTTAACTGCCTATTTTGGGGCATCATTATAAATGGGCCGATTCAGGGTACGCGGCCCCTTTAAATCTCGTGCTCCACGCCCCAAGAGCTCGCACTTGCCTTAAACACCATAAACAAATTTCACACAGCTAATATAACCCTCAAAATGGATCTTTACAAAGTGTTCGTCATGCAACATGTCTAATCGCGTAAGTATAGTATTTATTTGGATGTTTACATTGATTCTGAATGAGTTTGATAGTGCTCCGTGGCTAACGGCTAATGCTACACACTATTGGAGAGATTTATAAAGAATGAAGTTGTGTTTATGAATTATACAGACTGCAAGTGTTTAAAAAATGAAAATAACGACAGTCTTGTCTCCATGAATACAGTAAGAAACGATGGTAACTTTAACCACATTTAACAGTACATTTAGCAACATGCTAACGAAACATTTAGAAAGACAATTTACAAACATCACTAAAAATATCATGATATCATGGATCATGTCAGTTATTATTGCTCCATCTGCCATTTTTCGCAATTGTCCTCGCTTGCTTACATAGTCTGTTGATTCAGCTGTGCACATCCAGACATCCTGCCCTTGTCTAATGCCTTTCATAATGTTGGGAACATGGGCTGGCATATGCAAATATTGGGGGCGTACACCCCGACTGTTAGGTAACAGTCGGTGTTATGTTGAGATTCCCCTGTTCCTCGGAGGTCATTTAAACAAATGAGATTTATATAAGAAGGAGGAAACAATGGTGTTTGAGACTCACTGTATGTAATTTCCATGTACTGAACTCTTGTTATTCAACTATGCCGAGGTAAATTCAATTTTTGAATCTAGGGCACCTTTAACACCTTTAACCTTATTATTTATTATTCTCAGGTTAGGTTGAGTAAGTCAAATCTGACCTAAATCATAAGCATTCAAACAGTATTTACAATTTGTTCAGAAGACTTCTCTGTGGTCTGTTCGTGCTCAAGGGTTTAGTAATAAAAATATCGGTAGACAGTTATTTGCAATTAATGTAATAATAATTTTAATTACAATTTAACAAAAGTAAAAGCAAACAAAGGTTATTAACAAAGTTAACAAAACAAAGCAAAGTTTCAATCAAAGGTGTAATAAGCTGGGTTTCTCACGTCGAGAGACACTGCTCAATCAGTATCTGTCTAGCCAGTCTTCTCATCAGTCTTTTATACTCAAACAGTTCACTGCCGATGTTACATTTTCTTCTGTTGTCATCAGTTGGAGAGCTGCCAAGTCTTCCACAATCCTTTTAAGGTGTTTCTGACGTAGCCTGCGTTTTCTCCTGTTAGCTCTCGTCTTGGCTCTTGTCTTTTTGTCTGTAAAATGCCTTATCTACAGCATTACAATTCCCTTGTATCTAATACATAAATGTTCTCTACTCTATGTTACTTTAATATAAATTTCGTACTATACACTACAGCTTAATATTTCTTTTCAACATAAACATACTTTCAGTAAAGCAGTCATATACAAATTACTAATTATAAAATACATGGTTAAGTATACATGCATACATAATAGCAATTAATATCATTCTTAGCATTTATTTTCTACATTCCATCATTTTAATGCATCATCACTAATTGGGTTACATAAAACAAAGCAAAAACAACTTTAAACAAAATAGAGTAATTGCATAATCATCATATTCATCAACATTTTCTAATGAAATTTTAGGATTAGTTTGTACTACAAACAGGTCTGCATTATGTAATCATGAATTTATGTTAAAAAAATAATAGCATGTGTATTTTAAAGCCACTCGAACACTTGATGAGGCTTTTTAATCACAGGCAAAAAATACTTTACAGTTGTGAAAATACCCAGAGATGGCTTGAAGAACACTATTGTCTTCACGTTTAATAAGTCAAAACGTTACTCCGCTATAGCTGGAGGCCTTTGTCCATAAAAGGGATTTCCTGGAAAGCCATAAGTTATTACATCTATGAGTCCATTTGGACTTTCTGTGAGAGAGCATCCTCGAGTATGAATGAAACAGACATTTCATAAAGGTGATGATACACGGGGCAACTTTTTGAGCAGTGTTGCAGAGCGATGTTGTTTGGGCACTGTCCCATTGAGAGTGGGCAAAAAATTTAGATCTAAAGTAACCAGCTATTTATTTTTCATTTTCAATGAGAATGTGACCTTAACAGTGTTTAGCGTGTCATAATTCTTATATTTCCTCGTTTTCGATAAGATTAAAAATGTCAGGTCATACATATATTATCTTGTCTCTTTGAAATTATCTCTAGATTTATTTACATTAGCCCATGAAAAACTCTATGTGAACCTGAAAAAAGTGTGGGGGGATGAATTTATGTTTTATTAAAAATGTGGGGGACATTTCCTCTGTGTCCCCCACGTATTCTACACCCATGGACATGACCAAATAGTCAGCTATCAAATTATCCTCATATGACTTTGTATCTCGATCTGTTTTCTGCAAACTTAGATCTGTGGTTTGTGGTATCTATAATTAGAGAAGTATGTACTCTCATTCTCATTCTTTTTTTATCATAAATTTGTATATAGCCATGCATACATGAGTCATCAATATTTTGGTCTATTTTCCAGGAAGAACAAACTGTAAATTCTAAATGTGTATATCTGTTAAAAGTTTGTTTTGTCAACTTTTAGGAGTGCTCTAGCATTTTAGATGACTTCAAAACTGACAGACATGAGGTAAATTCAATTACAATGTGAATATCACTATGAAGGAAGGAAGGAAACTCTAAACTGTTCTTTTGAATCAAAAGGTTACCTTGATAATGTAGCTGCATTTAAAAAATTAAGTTTTTTTATCTGTTAAGCTTGTTGTGGCAAATACAATGTTTGCATCAAATATAACTTCTTTGGGTCTTTAAAGGTATAGTTCACCCAAAAATGCCCTCATATCATTCCAAACTTGTATGGCTTTCTTTTTTATTTTCAACTGCACATTGAAAAAAAAAAATGGTGTAGAATTTACTTTAAAACAATTTTCACTCGAAAATTGCAAGTAAAAAAAATTATTGAATTAAATGTGAATTTTTTTAAGACTGAAAAAGTTTTTCTTGTAAAATATACTCCAGTAATCTGTTCATTTTCATAAAACTTTTTTAATGTTTTTGACCATACAATGAAAGTCAGTGAGGTCTAAAACATAATTGAACCATAATGACTTTCATTATATAGACAAAAAAACCCAAAACAAAACATATTTTTCAAAATATATTCTTGAATCTTGTGTTCAACAGAAGAAAGAATTTTTGTCTTTTTAATTCTTCTCTATTCCGAGTTTGCGTGCCATGTTTCATTAGAAGGAGAAGCTTTGAGATTCATGCAGTGTGTGTATTTATGGGGCAAGAGCATTTATTAGAGTGAAGCACAGGGTGGAGAAGCTTACGACATCTTTCAAGGACAGCTGGAGGAAGGGGATGCTGGGATATGTAAGCTCGATACTCTCCTGCTGCTTGACTGGGAGTATTTCCCCTGTGTGGAGAGGGAACGTGATTGAGTGACTCCGGGGGCTGACGAACACATTAAGACCCCCACTGGTCCATGAGACAGATGGTCCGTATCTCACAACACCACAGTCGCCATCTCCCATTTGTTTAATCTACAAAATAATTTATTTAATGACAAAAGTCTTGTCAGAGACGCAGTTTACAGGTGCATTACAGATACAGCAGCCTTCGTAAGAGCCTCTGCTGACTTTACACCCACATGAATCTAATGCTGGCTGCTTTGGCCTTGATCAGACTCTTTCTCTGTTGATCAGTAGCCCTTGGACTGAACCGCGGCATCCAACTGTGTGTTTCACTTTGTGTGTAGAAGTTTTCCCATGTGTCAGCAACAGTTTAGGACGTGTACACACCAGAGCAAGAGCGTCAAACACACTGAATAAGTATAATCTTCCCTGTGATTTGTGTTTATTTCTTATATTGGTTTAGCGAAAGCAGGAGAGATAAACTATTAAATTTTTTTGTTGCACATTGTAAGTGTGAAAGTGTATTTTAATCACACGCTGCTTTCAGTGTATATGCACAAATTCAAGCTTTTCAGAATCTGTAGATGTGTAGGTGACAACTGTATTCATTTTAAAAATTAATAATTATATATTTTGTAATTATTCATTTAAAAAATTAAGCATTATATTTTTTATAATTATTAAAAAATGCATACATTTTCTTACCTTTTTTTTTAAAATTATTATTACTATTTTTTTTTAAACCAGAGCAGAAAGTTTGAATGTCAATGACATGGCCAGGTGGGTGGTGCAGGTGTGTTGTGTGTGTGTGTGTGATCTGTTGCGTGATTGGTGCGTATGTGTAGGCATGTTTTTTGTCCCACTCACTCTTCATCTCAATTTCCTGCTTGTTTTCACAATATCTCTGTCAGTTTCTATCATAACATATTAAAAATATCTTTGTTTGAAGAAAAGTATTATGGGTTTGGAATGACATAAGAGTGAATGATGACAGAATTTTCATTTCATCTGTTTATAGGGATATGTTGCTTTAAAATGGAAAATCTGTCAAATTGATTCACGCTTGTGCAGATGTGTAATAGAAATGTATTTATCAAGCACAATAAAACAACAGTAGTTGATCATTGTGCTGAACAATATTAGTTAAAAAACTAGAATACGTACAACAGTATGGCAGTAAAACACAACACAAACACATTTAAATGATGCTTAGACTAGCCCCAATTGACTCAGAGATTATAAGCCTTTTCAAAGAGTTTTTAGTTTTGCTTTAAAAAGTGATTCTATTGAGATTATTCTGATAGAAAGTGGTAGGCTGTTCCACAATATGATGCCGGCTATGGCAAATGCCCGGTCACCCATTTTCTTCAGCCTGGATCTAAGGATCAGTAAGAGTTTCTGATCAGATGACCTTAAAGGATTAGTTCACTTTCAAATACAAATTTACCCCAAGCTTTACTCACCCTCAAGCCATCCTAGGTGTATATGACTTTCTTCTCTCTGATAAACACAATCAAAGATATAATAATAAATATCCTGATGCAATCAAGCTTTATAATGGCAGTGAACAGGGGTCATGAGCAGGTCTTGACATTAACACCCGCCAACCCGCCAAATGCGGGTAGAATTCACCTGTGGTGGGTAAGACAGTCCCTCCCACTAGCCCCTTTAGCAGGTTGAATATGATTTCAGCCTACAGCCTAATCAAAGGTAGCCAAGCTCGTCGTAGCACAAAATTACAATCCGATCACAATTCGTTATCGAATAACTTGCAGTTAGTAAAGGCAGGATCGGCGGAATCGTGTTGAATGACACAACAGAAATGCTCTCTCGCGTGCACGCGATCAGACATCCTTGCGCCTGAATAGTCAAATACACGCGCACACAGATGTCAAAATGTCCATTGTGTGTGGAGTATCGTGTGTGGAGTAGGCTTAAGTGCATGTAAACAGGTTGGTAAAAACTGGATATGTGTCAGTATATTATATACATGCATTCAGCAGCCCAATTAAATAAATACCTGTCTGTCATTAATGTTAATCGATGTTAAATAAATGTTAAATAAACCTATTGTATCTGAAAAAAAGAGTTCAGGCTATTTAATTTACTATTGTATTTGTAATTTGCTAATTTGCTTCTTTGTTCTTTTTATATAGCCTAACAAAAATAACAACAGCAAAATTGTGGCCAGTGAAAATGCTGAGTGGCTAGTTACTTTGGAAAACCACTAGCCACAGTGGCTGGTAAACGAAAAAGTTAATGTCAAGCCCTGGTCATGAGTATGAAGCTGAAGAAAGTGCATCCATCCACATCCATCCATCACAAAAGTCCTCCACACAGCTCCAGGGGGGTTAATAAAGGCCATATTTAATCAATATCCATATTTAACAAGTGCTGGCATCACGTCAGTGAAGCTTTTTCTGTAAGTTGAATAGGGAAGGCGTAGGATGTAACATAAGCGTTTTGAACTGAGAGAGTTTTACACTTCATAAGTTGAATATGGAAGGCGGTCTGGTGGAAGCTAGATATTTTACTTTATAACTTTATTACTTGTGTTTTACACAAACGCATCACTTTGCTTCAGAAGGCCTTTATTAACCCCCCGGAGCCATGTGAAGTATGTTTATGATAGATGGATGTGGATGGAAGCACTTTCTTCAGCTCACACTCGTTGGTATCGCCAGTGTTGGGGAGTAGTTAACTACATGTAGCGGTGCTACAAGTTTAACTACATTTTTCAGTAGCTTGTATGTAGTTCAGCTACTTTTAAAACAGTGTAGCTTTTCCAGTAGTTAACCACATTTTCCAGCAAGTAGCTGTGTAGCGCGACCAAAAGCTACAAGCTACATTCCGTTTTGTGTTGCGTTCTGACGAGCTCATTCATGAAACAGCACAGCGTCTTCAGATCACGAACTAAAATCATGCATTACTGCCATCTATTGTTATATAACGCATCTTGCAGCTTTATAAGTTCGTCAGCAGTTCATCAAGAAGAGATCGCCTAATGATTATGTAAAGGACAGGAGTGGGTTCACACTGCACTAATCGATTATTAAAGGTTATAAACATGATTAAAACACGGTCTGTGCCGAAGACTTCAAGCACATACAGGTGAATAATAGCCTTTTTAAATGGATTATTCTGCTATATTGCAGTCTATATCAAATGTATGCAAACTATATTATTGCAGTGGTGACCCGCCATAGTGTAATCTGTCCCGCCAGTTTTATAATGAACATAAGATCACTAACGCGTTGTTTTGAGTCATTGCACTGGCAAAGCATGCGTCAACTGAACAGAAAACAAGAATGTTCACGCGAGAGGCTAACTACTTTTTCAAAAGGGTAGTTTGACTGTAGTTTAACTACTTTAATTCATGAGTAGCTTGTAGCTTGTCAAACTACAGTTTCAGAGTAGCTTCCCCAACACTGGGTATCGCTCACTGCCATTATAAAGCTTGGATGCATCAGGATATTTATTAATGTATCTCAGATTGTGTTCATCAGAAAGAAGAAAGTCATATATGTACATCTTGGATGGTTTGAGGGTGAGTAAAGCTTGGAGTAATTTTCATTTGAATGTGAACTAATCATTTAAACATCTAGCTCAGTGGTTCTCAAACTGGGGTGCGCATACCCCTGAAGGTACGTGAGGTGACAAGAGGGGGTACGTGTTTTGCCATTCATTTAATTTTACCCTACCATAAAATAACATTAAAACCGAGCATGTATTTCTAAGAGGCAAAATGTCATGACATCCAGTCTTTTGTGGTCAAAACTGACTGCATCCATACAAGCAGTGTGCAGATATGTTGATTGCAGAGTATGCTGCTTTAGCAAATCACGCTACTGCCATTCTCAACAATGTAGCTTTATAAAAGTGGGGTTTTAGCACTTACTAGCATGAGTCAAATAATGTCAATGTCAACTATAAGAAAAAAAGGATGCTTGCACACTTACTGAACAAATAGCCTATAAACACAGGCTGTGCAAAGAGATCAATTTATGACTCAAACTCTCTTTGATACAAACACCCTGTGAGTTCTTGTTTTTAATGTTGATAATATATTATACGAGCAAGAAAGCAATTTTCCCCCAAATATCCACACATTTTTTTAAAAAGTGGTGTTTATCGCTTTTTGGAAATTAACTCTTCATTTATATATTTTTGTACAATTTGTTGTTGAGATCGATTTAAGACTCAAACTCTCTTCAATATAAAAACCCTGTTCTCGTTTTTAATGTTGATAGTATATTATATGAGCAAGAATGTAATTTTCCCCCAAATATCCACACATTTTTTTAAAAAGTGGTGTTTATCGCTTTTTGGAAATTAACTCTTCATTTATATATTTTTGTACAATTTGTTGTTGAGATCGATTTAAGACTCAAACTCTCTTCAATATAAAAACCCTGTTCTCGTTTTTAATGTTGATAGTATATTATATGAGCAAGAATGTAATTTTCCCCCAAATATCCACACATTTTTTTAAAAAGTGGTGTTTATCGCTTTTTGGAAATTAACTCTTCATTTATATATTTTTGTACAATTTGTTGTTGAGATCGATTTAAGACTCAAACTCTCTTCGATATAAAAACTCTGTTCTCGTTTTTAATGTTGATAATATATTATACGTGCAAGAATGCAATTTTCCCCCAAATATCCACACATTTTTTTAAAAAGTGGTGTTTATCGCTTTTTGGAAATTAACTCTTCATTTATATATTTTTGTACAATTTGTTGTTGAGATCGATTTAAGTCTCAAACTCTCTTCAATATAAAAACCCTGTTCTCGTTTTTAATGTTGATAGTATATTATACGAGCAAGAATGTAATTTTCCCCCAAATATCCACATGATTGCAAATGTGACATTGATTTTATATAACAGTTCAACAAAAAAAAGAAGGGTAATATGAAGTGATAAACATTTTAAATTGAGTATTGTCAGTGTTTTTTGCTCAATTTTACAATGAAATAATAGTTTCAACGAAAGCCACAGAAGAACTGCAACACACAGTGGTGTTTCATGAATGAATCTGTGGCTCTGAATGAATCATAAGAGTAAATGATTCAATGACCCATTCATAAATGCAATTCTGTTTTTACCATCATTGCATATTTCTCTATTGAACATTTTTTATTTAAAACATTATTTAAAAAAAAAAGGTATTTATAAAGGCATGTATAATTCTCTCGAACTCAGAAACTCTTAACTTTGTCAAGGAGTCTTAACTGAAAGAAACTGGATTTAACTACTGCATTTACCTTCTTATCAAATACAACACCCAATTTTATAACGGAGGGGTTAACATATGAGACCAGGCTCCCCAAATCTTGATTTGTGCTGCCAAAAAATAGCTAGAGGTCCAAACACATTTGCCTCAGTCTTACTTTCATTGAGATTTAGGAAATTTTGGGACATACATGCTTTAATATCTGACAAAGCACTCAAACCATGGTTGTCGTTTTGCTTAAAAATGTAACATCGTGATGGTTGAGCAAATAATGACATAATTTTAATTTTTGGCTGAACTATTCCTTTAAGAAAATGCGTGGACATTTACATATTCAACGGTTAGCATGCTGCTGAACTGGATCTGTTTCCGTGAGCTGTATGTTGAACATACACCAGTCTGTTCACATGAAGCATTAAATGAAAAACATATTTCTGCAGAGCACCATTCTATAGGAATCCAACTCTGCCTTCAGGTCTAAAGGAACCTGAGCACGTCATTCCATCGGTGTATAATGCAGATCATTCAGTCTCTCAAGACTGATGGAGACAGACCGTGAGGTTTGGCTGGAGATTAGGTCCTGGGAGGATACTAAAGCCCAGATCTCCTCTAATTCTGCAACATGTCAAATTTCCTCTTTCCATCAACATTTTGAACAGGGAAAGAGGTCTTTGTTACGTCTCAGGAGAGTCACAAATTTAAAGGACAATGACCCCCATGCATGTGCATGTGCACACCTGTGTTTAGTTAGGTGGTGATGTGTAGCGTGTAATGAGTCTGTACCATGTGCTGACCTCTTCTCTTTGTGCTGTATTACAGTGCAGGTGTAACGTGGCTGTTCTTTGCTGTACTCTCCTCACGTCAGGACATTATTAATGTGAGAGATGGATCTGCACGGAGCAGCCCTCAGGATAAACTGGAGGAGTGGAGCTCCTGTAAGCAGAGAGCAAAGTCCTCCACCACACACGCACAAAAAGAAACCATTTTTATAAAGTTAATTTCAGATAAAATAGGAAATGTATCTGAATCAAGCCCATTCTTTGTGGCTATTTCATGTTAACTTCTTGTATAGATAGAACCGGCAGTCGTGCTGTTGTACTGTAGGTCTCACACAACCATGTTACACTCTTAAAGGGTTAGTTCACCCAAAAATGAAATTTCTGTCATTAATATAGAGATTTATAAGCTCAAACATAAAAAAATAAGAATGTATTTATAAATGAGTAAAATTATTATGTGAATGTTGTATAACAACTTATAACCACAACTAAAGTGAAGCCACAATTGTGGTCACGCTTCATTTCAAATCTGAGGATGATATCTCTAAAACTATGCATTTTATGAAGCATGTGAGTTTTTAGAGAAGGCTGATTAGATGCTTAGATGCACTGTTATTGCCCTGTAAATACATACTTGCAGCCTTCTAACTAGTCTTCTAACTGCTCAATTCATGCTCTATTGTTTTCACTCAATGAACCTTTCACACACCTTTCATGAATGAGACTTAATCTTTATTATTCTTTTATAGTTATTCTTTTGTTTGTATTCAGCCATTATAGCCTATTCTGGCATTATGGCTTGCCCATCAACACCACATTCATCCCACTTTACATTAATCCACCCATTATCTGAAGTCTTTCTAGCAAACAAACAAACAAACAAAAAAGAATGTTCTTGGGACCTTATGTGAAATCGATCGTGAAATAGAATATAGCTCCTGGCATGACAGGTGCATCTGAGCCACAATTAGCATCAATTAGCACACAATTAGCATCAATTAGCACACAATTTAAAAGATTAATATTACACTTTATACGTTTGTATTTACTTCCGATCGCAATCTAATGTGGATTTTAGTCATATAATGATGTCGACATGTTATATTTAGCATTTTATATGCAGCTAATCACTACACCTGCTTAGCATTGATATTATAAACATTCTTTACTCATATGGAAATACACCAAATCGCATGAAAAACACACAATACATTTATAGATATATAAATGTCTGTGTTTGTTTCCTTCTCATGTGCCTCACTTATGATCTCAGACCTCTCTCATTCGCTGTACAGCTGTCAGTCATCTTACATGAATCAACGTGACCATATTCCCTGCCCCTTCTGGTCACGCTGTTCTGTACACTTACTCATTATCATCTCCATGAAAAATACAGCCAAACAAACGTTCAAAAACACAAATAAGATCTCCTCAATGTCTTGATTGTTGGATCTTAATATCTTCTGCTTCTCAAAATTTTCTCCTGTGAACAACAACCCAGTAAATTGTGTCAATTGTATAAAAACATTTATATCACTAATAGCTTAATTTTTAGTGTTTAAAGTCCCCTTGTAATCTGAAGAATTATCTGCAATCAAATGATCTACATCTGAATTATCTGCATCCAAGTCAAAAGCTATGAAAGAGCAACCTCTGAGCGATAATACTGTTCTCTGGGATGCCAGAGAGAGTGAAAGCTGTGTGCATATTCATGTGTGTATGTATGTACATAAATGTGTGTTGCTGTTAAGTGCACATTGTCCCTGTGGCTCCAGCCAGATATTAGAAGTGAAATACATTGTGTCGGTGTTGGACTGGACAGTGTGGAGATGAAAGAGGATTGGGCAAGGCGTGTTAGGCCTGTTATTACAGCTAATTGGCCTTGCTGTTTGCCGGAGGGCTCGCCACAGTTTGACACGTTAGATGATAGGTTTCCTGAATGCCCTCCACTAGACTGAAGGAAGACTCTGAGTCTGTCCCTGTCCCACTTCGCTCAATCCTGTCCACACCCTGTCCTCATTCTCCTATTCACTAGCTTCTTGTCTACTCCAGGTCTGTTATAATGACAGCCCTTGTGTTATTGTTGGAGAGACGTGTTATTTGATCGCAGTGAGAGTGTTGACAGGCCATTAGTCAGGCAGGCTCAAGGTGTAAAGTTCGTTTCCCACCCCAGACGAACATGTAGGTAAGAGATGCTCGAGTTGTGTGTGGCATCACTATGACACACACGTCTCTAAGTATATGGGAGGAGAGATGGATAACCAGCACAGAAGACCATGTCATTCCTTACAGAGAAAAAATTTATTATAAAAAGTGCCATTTGTAACACTTAATATGAATAAAGCAATTTGTAATAAAATGTATTATTTTTTTATGTCCAAAAAACAAAAAAACAACAACAAAAAAACCCCAAACAAACAAAAAACAAATGTGAGTTGCAAAACTCACCTACATGATTCTAGGATGTTGTGGGTTGCTTTCATAAAGTTGAGTAACTATTGTATAAAATAAACATTAATTTTGAAAAATAAGCAATAAGTTTGGTGTATTTGCTCTCATTTGCAGAAATTATAAACAGTAAACTGTATTAAAGGTGCAATATGTAATATTTTTGCAGTAAAATATCCAAAAAACACTAGGCCAGTGTTATATATTTTGTTCACTTGAGTACTTTCAATATCCCAAATCTTTCCAACTATTTATAAATCGTGAGAAAATTGCAATTTTAACCAAGGCTCCGGGACGTGTGAGGAGTCACCTGTCAATTGTGTCATACCCGCGTTAACCATCGGTTTCCGGTTTTATTTTATATAAACCATGGAAACACCAAAGCGCTTTAATATATTACACATTTTAATAGACATAATTATTTGTATTAACAGCAATACATAATTTTCTCCATCATACAATACGTTTTAAAATTAATTCCATGCCATTTATCAACACAAGCCATCCAATATTTAATATAATATTCTAAAATCGCACTGCAGTGTGTAACAGTGTCTCACAACGCACAGAGTAACGTTATAACATCATTTTCAACACACTCAAATGTATCTAATAATAAACAGAGCTGCCTTACCTCATATCAAAGAGTATATTCTTTGCTCATACTTGTGACCGGAAAAGCGGAAACAGTGCCGGCGACTGTGTCATAATAAAAGTTCCGCTGCTCGTGAGGCGTGTGTTGCGCGATTACTCCAGCAGCCTCGTTCAGCTCCCACAACACTTGGTCCTGCTCTGCTTCATACTAAATAACCTCATCCATGAACATGATTTGTTCCCAAGTCCTATCCCTGTTCTTTTGCACCGTCCATTGAGGTGGAGACCACATTTCCCAAGATTCCGCTCTAAAACTTGGCGTCATCAAGCTACGCCTTTGTTTTGAATTGGCTTCTAGTGACCTCTAGCAGCCAAAATTATTACATATTGTACCTTTAACTTAAACTGTACAAATTTCAACTCTCAAACACTTACATTCTACTTTCACATACATACATTTCTACTCTCACACACACTTACATTCTCCTTTCACATACATTCATTTCTATACTCTCACACACTTTCATTCTTCTGTCATATACATGTGTAAATTTTGGGTTGTTTTTAGCCCAAGGGCTGGGTAAACATAGGACAGAACACAGGTTGGGCTAGTTTTCCTCAGCAAATTGGGTTGTTTATTTACCCAGCATAAAGGGTTGATTTTATTATTTTTTTCCCCTATGAAATAGCTTAGTACAACAGGTTAAAAAATCTAATCCAGTGTTTAAATAGTAAATGTTTATATAATTTCGGTGTTTTAAACAAGTGAATCTTGTTAAAAGTTACATGCGGTGCCAGTGCTGGAGCATTTCCTGAGCATGAACCCACTGAGTGAACAACAAAATGCAGATGACTTCACGAGACTAATGATGAGCATAGATAACAGAGAGAGAATTAAATTCAGCGCGTTTATTTGAAACCTGTGCTCATTCATGGTTGTATTATTTAATTCATGCAAAGTTGCATCTTTATTGGGACAGGACTTGACGGATTATCTTATGTGACTGGATAAACTAGCTACGTTTCAGGCATTTATGTAACACACCTAATTTGTGCATTAATGGCTGTTATTTTAAATAAAGTTTACTAATTACAGCAAAGCAGGTACTTTACCTGTGCACGCCATTGTCTTGTCTCCCCTCAGGTGCGCTGTAATGGCGATCCTGCACGCAATTCTCAAAACACCCACAAGATGGTGCCGTTTATCGGTAAATCCGATATTACAAAACCGATATCCGATTATGGTAAAATGCTTAAATATCGGGGAAGATATCGGTAGATTGATATATCGGGCGATCTCTAATTAACAGATAGAAATTTGTCTACCGGTAGAGATTTTTGACTATCGTCTCTATCACGGTTACACACATGACGTTACTGTGCTGCGCGGTCATGAAAGCTTAATGTTTGCATGCATTTTTAAGCACTGCAGTTTAAAAACAGTTGATCTTAAACCGCTGAATAACAATTAGCAGCGAAAGAGAACTCATTTCAGCTCTGAGAGACGCGCGCACATAATACACTGCTCATAGAGCGTGAGAAATGAACAGTGTTTTTTCTGCCTAATTGGGCTTGAACGGTTAAACACACATACTTATGTGTCAAAGTGACATGTATTTGCAAGTGAACAGAGTCATTTATGTATTACGTCAACAAAAACAGTTGAAAAAGAACTGAGAAAATGAGAAAGAACAAAGCACGAGTATAATGGATCTGTGCAGCCGATCTTAAAGTGACAGTATCCAAATGTACCTGCTGTCATTATTATTGATAATCAAACAACAACAAAAAAGAGAAAATCTCTCACTGCTCTTGACTGAATCACTTTTGTAACTTTAATAAGAATACATGTATATTTAATTTACACAGTAAATACTATGCATTGTTTTTTTTTATATACATTTTATTATTTTATGTAATATTTCTTATTTCTAGTGTTTGAGGTTTATCAGGTAGGTCTATTTCATTTGTGTCTTTGCTCTATTATAGTTTGTTTTCTTTATCACTGTGTATTTGTCTTCATTAAGCTTGAGGGATTTTTTAGGCTAATATTAGTTTTTTCAAATGATATTGAATTAAATGGTAAAAAGAATTATGCAATTTTAGTGGTATCAAAATGTTGATATTAAAACCTTATTTAAAGCAAAAATTATTATCTTGATATATATCGTTATTGTGAATTAAAATTTTTCATATTGTGATAAGATTTTTGTCATATTGCCCACCCCTATTTTGAACGGTAGTTTACAGTATGTCATATATGCATTACATATAGATATCAGCATTGGCACACATGTAAGTCAATAACCAGTTGCTAGGGTTTGCTGAGTAGTTGCCAAGTGGTTGCTTGTTGGCAAAAAAAGTGAAAAGATTTCTCTTTCAATTCTTTGTTATTCTGGTCTCTTCAATGTACTGTTTGCCACTGAACATTATAAATCCAGTCGCTTAGAAATGTTGGCTGCACAATTTGAGGCGTTGCTCATGTTAGTTTCACAAAAGGTGTGGGCCACGCAGTTTAATACTGGGGTTGGTGATTTGTTTCAATAGCACTAATGAGCCACTCAGCGTGCTGAAGAATTACAGTAAATCAACTACTAAAATGACAACCACAAAGTCAAAAAACACCATCACCCGAGCCACTGACATGCAGCACAGTCCTTGACAGCCCAAGGTCATTGTTTATGAGCCCACACACAACAAAGATTAGACAAATATATGCGATCAAATGCAATTTAATGACTTGCTCAGTGTGTATGATGGATGTAGTAATCCATACAAATTACAGTTTAAAGATTATCTATAATTGCTTGAGCCTGATACATATTATATCATTGGAAAGATGCATATTGAATGTGTAATTCCATTTATCTGAGCGGTAAATGGTGAATGGAAATGAGGGAAATATGTGTTTCCTGTTCCTGCACGATTGAAATCTCACCCTGGTCAATTCTGAACAAATCCTTGGAGCTTGCAGTGCGTAATAAAGCCGAGACCATCCGCAAAGAAGAAACTTTATCTCACCACAGAGAAAATAATCACAGTTTTCTCTGTGTATATAATTGAGGGCAGCCCTTGAAAGACAATAGAAGAGATTGAAGTGGCCTGGTTAATTGTCTGTGGGTTTGTGCACCGTGTCTTGACTCTAAAGTAGAGATTCCTTGCTGCAGGAAAATATGACTCTCAGGTTATTCACATTACAAGCTACAGTAGTTCAAGGCAAATGAGAGTGAATATTATATGTGGAGTTGTTCTGGTGCACAGGAATTGTGTTATTGGTTGCTCTTTCATATCTCTCATTTCATTTAAGCATTAACTTCCATAAGAGAAACACAGCATGTGGACGGTATAGCTCAGAAAATTTGTTCTTGGTAAACTTGAGTGAGAAATGCTTGAGGTTATATTGAGATCTCTGACTTTTAATTGCAGGCTTTTGGTAACTTGACACATCTGAGCACATTTCGAGGTTATTGGGGTCTTATTCATGGGACCAAGTAAGCACGTTTCCATTTGCTTACCATTAAATATCTTTGTTGTCTAAGAGAAACAATTGAGATCTCATTTGTGGTATTTTTTTCTATGGGACTACAGCTGTTTGTGTTTCTTTTTTTAAAAAGAATATAACCATGATTATACACATTCAAAAGGGATCTGCACACTGGAAATGTTACAAAAATACTTCTTTTAAATAGAGCGATTTATCGGTCTGCTGATTTTATCAGCCGATATGCTGCAGATATGTCACTGATATGAACATTTTTGGCACGCACTTGCACCGTGGTTCATCTCAAATCTGATGATGAATCTATAATATGGTTTGCTGAAAATAGCAACGTCTAAAACAGAGAGACATAGTTCAGCTAATGTACGTTTCAATGAATATGCATTCTGACTCCCCAATACGTTACAACAACAATGATCAAAAAGCGTAGACAAAATAGTCACTCTTTGTAAATTTGGTTCACTGCAAGAGCCGTAAGCTTGAATATGAGCAGTCAAGCCATCATCACCTGGGTGTTGATAGTGTGCGCACGCATGTGAGACATGAACATCTTGCTATCTGTGTTTAAACTCTTATTTTATATTTGATTATTTTATTCATTTTCGGTAACTTAAAACTACTGTTAGATGCCTGAAATACCTGCTGCTGCTTGTAGTTTGATTATTTGTTTTTAATTTTCTTTATTTTTATTTGATAGTTGTCCTATTTTCCCTGAACATAGCACATACCGAACCATACCGAAACCGTGACCCTAGAACAGTGATAAAAACCGAACCATGAGTAATTTGAACCGAAAATGTGAAAAAGTTTAACAAAATAAGAGAGATCATACAAAATGCATGTTATTTTTTATTTAGTACTGTCCTGAGTAAGATATTTTACATAAAAGATGTTTACATATAATCCACAAGACAAAAAAAAAAAATAATAAAAATAGCTGAATTTATTAAAATGACCCAGTTCAAAAGTTTGTGAACCATTGGTTCTTAATACTGTGTGTGGTTACCTGATGATCTACGACTGTTTTTTTGTTTTGTTTTGTGATGGTTGTTCATGAGTCCCTTGTTTATTCTGAGCAGTTAAACTGAGCTCTCGAGGTCCCCAAAATTGTTCAGTTGATCTCATGATTTTGAGATCCGTCTTTTCACATGGAGGACAACTGATGGACTCAAACACAACTATTAAAAAAGGTTTAAACATTCACTGATGCTCCAGAAGGAAACACGATGCATTAAGAGTCATGGGGTGAAAACTTTTGAACAGGATGAAGAGGTCAAATTTTTTTTTATTTCGCTTGAATATCTTTTTTTTTTTTCATTTAGTACCTTCAGAAGCAACAGAAGATACTTGCATGTTTCCCAGAAGACAAATTAAATACAATTTACCTTGATCTTCAAATTCCAAATGTTTTCACCCCCTGTCTATTAATGCTTCATGTTTTTTTCTGGAGCATCAGTGAATGTTTGAACCTTTCTTAAAAGTTGTGTTTGAGTCCCCCAGTTGTCCTCAGTGTGAAAAGAGGGTTCAAATATGGAAAAAAAAGCTAGAAAACTGAAGAATCTGCAGGACCTGGAGATTATTTCTGAAGAACAGAGCTCAGTTTAACTGCTCAGGACAAACAAGAGACTCATGAACAACCATCACAAAACAAACAAACAGCTGTAGATCATCCAGGTAACCTGGACCTGGACAGTACTAAATAAAAAAAATAACATTCATTTTGTATTATTTTCCTTATTTTGTTAAAATTATTAACATTTTCACAGATTCTGCAAGTGGTTCACATACTTTTTCTTGCAACTGTAGAATATCGGCCAATATATCGATATCAGACTTTTTTTACTCCCTAATATCGGTATCTCCCAAAAATCCATTAGCGTTGGGCTCTACCTTATACATAATGACAGCCAAAGCATTTTTGTAAGACATTTTCAGCATCTCTTAATATGAACTTTATTATTTGGTTAAAGCACCAGAAGTAGCTGGATGAGCCTGTGGATTATTTTGTGCTAGTATGATTATGAAATCAAACTACTCACTGTGATCAACAGAAAATCTCAGTTGCTTGAATGGTGACCTGTATTTATGAACAAAAATGTCTCATCCTTTCAAACCTCTACAGTGTCTGTAGCCCACAAACATGTTCATCTGGAAACAAACTTGACTCGAGACAGTGCACATTGAAAAATCTTATAAACACACACAAACGCCCACATAGCACAGGTGCTTTGAGTTAAACGAATCAAATGCTGCATAAAATCCATTCAGCTCCATATAAATAAGAGGTATTTTTTTCAGTTATTAGCTTAATGACACTGAGATCTTTAACAGATACAGAATTGTATGTTTAATTTAGATATTCAGAAAAAGAAAAAAATTGAATCATGCATTAACATTGTCTCTCTCTCAGTCTCGCTCTGGTGGCAATCAAGCTAGATGGACCTGCTGACAGCTCCAACTGTGTCAACATTACAGGATCAAAAACCCTGTCGACCTTTCAGCCTAGACAGGTGTGCGAGTCTATGTAAACTTTGACATTGTTATGTGAATAGCAAATAATGAAATGAGGGTCTGATTGAGTTGCAGAGCATGCGTTTAGAGATTCTGACAGTTTTTCAGTTTTTCAGTGGGCGTGTGTGTGTGTGTGTGGTTCAAGACTTAAGGTATACCCTATGTTGTCCTTGTGGGGACATTTTTTGGTCCACATGAGGAAAACGGCTTATAAATCATACTAAGTGATGTTTTTTTGAAAATGCAGTAAAAATGCAGAAGGTTTTCTATGATGGGTAGGTTTAGGGGGAGGAGATAGAAAATACAGTTTGTACAGTAGTAATAATAATAATAATAATGATAATAAAATAGTGTGTGTGTGTGTGTGTGTGTGTGTGTGTGTGTGTGTGTGTGTGTGTGTGTGTGTGTGTGAATGGGAAAAAGCCATATGAAAGTGACAAAGTTTCATGGATCCTTCGTTTTATAATATGAGGAAACAGTAATCTTCAAAAACAATTTCATATATTATTAATAATATTAAGTTCATTTTTTTTTTAGTATTGTACTGTCTATTTGAGTGGGGTTTACCTGTGCAAAACTCTTTGTTTCTAGGGTGTTGCCAGGGCAGTTTAAAAAAATGTTAGAGAGGGTGGGTGGTCAAAAGAGTTCACCCACCCTCATCAAGTCTTTGTGATATTTTGGTCTAATATGAGTCTGTCTTTCAGTCTGAGAGATTTTTTTTTACCCTTTTGTCATCTGCCAGATGAAAATTATAAGTCTGGTCACTTAGAAAAGAAAGTGCACACCTCTCCTCAACAAGCTGTAAAATAGCCAATTTTGCACACACCTTTGAGGCCCTGACCTCAAATAATCGAAGTTCTGTAATAATTCACTTGCAATGAATGAAGTTGCAAAAGCGTAATACCTCATGGATGTAAGTGGCTGGCTAGACGCATCAAAATCTAAACGAAGATGTCTATATTAAAAGTGCCTATCTGCTGCAGAATTTGCATAGCATGCTCATGTCAGATATTTTTAATTCTTCTGCAGTAGAAAAGGTATAGAGGAATCTCTACTGGTTGACTGCCAATTTTTTATAGAAATGAATACTTTATATATCAAAAATATATCAAAAGTGACTGCAAAGATGTGTAATGATACAAAAAATTCTATTTCAAATAAATGTTGTTCTTTTGAACTTTCTATTCATCAAAGAATCCTGAGAAAATGTATCACGGTTTCCTGTCACAATTATGAAATTTGGCTGACGATTAATTGTTGAAGAAATATTTGGTGATTAATTAGTTTTAGGGCTTTGTCATACATTTTTTGCGTGCTTTGTCACAAATTATTGTGATTAATGGAATCCTTTGTAAGTTGTCACTTTGCAGTGTAAATTAATACAGTTAACACCTTTAAATATGCATTAATTATAAAATTCTGTAAAAAACTGAAACATTCACAACTGGCCAATCACAGAGAAGGCCATAAATGTAACAAACACACACACACACACACACACACACACACAGGGCTTGACATTAACACTCGCCAGCCAAATGCTGGTAGATTTCAGCTGTGGCGGGTAAGACAGCCACTCCCACTAGCCACTTTGGCAGGTTGAATTTAATTTCAGCTTACAGCCAAATGAAATGCCAAGATCGTTGTATCACAAAAATACAATTCAATTACAATTCTTTATTGATTAACTTGCTGTTAGTGATGGCAGGATAGGCAGAATCGCGCTGAATTTGCTTCTTTGTTCTTTTATATTGCCTAACAAAAATAACTTTCTCATATAAAATTTCTCATATTAGCCTATGCTCATATTGCCCAGCCCTTGCCCACCTGTAGCCTACATACCAGCTGATATACAATAGTCTTGATTTGGGTGGTCACTCTGCATTTGAAAGTTTGAAAGGGTTTTAAATCTTCTAAATCAAGTAAAATGACTCAAAATCAAGTAATTTAAGCATGCCAAAGTCAACTTTAATTATATAAAATGTAATTTCTCAACAGCAAAATTGTGGCCAGTGAAAATGCTGAGTGGCTAGTAACTTTGGAAAACCACTAGCCACAGTGGCTGGTGAGCAAAAAAAGTTAATGTCAATCCCTGCACACACACACACACACACACACACACATATTTGTATATATTTGTTTGGCTGGAAGATGTGCATCTTAATTAATACTCTGCCTTCATTGAAGCACATGCACACACATACAAACTATAACTCGCACACAGAGTCGTGCAGCGCACACACAGAAACTCAGAAGACTCAGGAGCATTTGTTGTCATTGTTGTCATGCACAATCTCTCTCTCTCTCTCTCTCTCTCTCTCTCACACACACACTTATTCATTCAAATAAATGCAGTTTTACCACAATACGTTTTCTCTGTGTCTGATCTGAAGTGGGCAGAAAGCAAGACCTAATGACCCATAAACAAAATAACTAACGAAAATTAATTGTTATTTTTACCCATCCAGTCAGCTTTAACTTGTCAATGCTGGCATATGACCAATACTGTTACTCCCTGTACGCAGAGTATGAATTCTTCTGCATACCAACTACCACTATGGGCTCCATCTGAAAAATGTACATTTATTATAATGTAAAATTACATTTTACAATATATTCAAATAGAAAAGTTATTATTTTAAATTGTAATAATATTTTACAATAGTACTGTTTTTACTGTATTTTTAATCAAACAGATGTAGCCTTGGTGAGCATAAATGACTTCTTTCAAAAAACATTTTAAAAATCTTACCGAAACCAAACTTTTGAATAGCAGTATATTTCTGCCACCACACGGTATGTACAATGTTTCACACTGACTTTAAAGGTGCCCTAGAACCCTATTTCACAAGGTGTAATATAAGTAATATAAGGTGTCCCCAGAATGTGTCTGTGTAGGTTCAGCTCAAAATACCCCATAGATTTTTTATTATACAATGTTTTACCTGCCTATTTTGGGGCATAATTAAAAATGCACTGATTCTGTGCGTGTCCCCTTTAAATGCTCGTGATCCCCGCCCCCAAGCTCGCAACTCTATTATACATTGCATAAACAAAGTTCACACAGCTAATATAACCCTCAAAATGTATCTTTACAAAGTGTTTGTGATGCAGCATATCAGATCATGTAAGTATAGTATTTATTTTGCAGATGTTTACATTTGATTCTGAATAAGTTTTATAGTATGCTGCGACTAACGGGGCTAAAGCTAACGTTGCACACTGTTGGAGAGATTTATAAAGAATGAAGATGAGTTTATGAATTATACAGACTGCAACCGTTTAAAAATGAAAATAACGACGGCTCTTGTCTCTGTGAATACAGTACGAAACAATGGTAACTTGGTAACAGTAACAGTACATGGTAACAGTACATTAGCAACATGCTAACAAAACATTTAGAAAGACAATTTACAAATATCACTAAAAATATCATGATATTATGGATCATGAACAGTTATCATTGATGCCGTTTTCACTATTGTCCATGCTTTACAGTAGCCTACCTGCATAACTTCTGATGGTTTGGCTGTGCAGCTCCAGACATTAATACTGGCTTGTCTAATGCCTTGAACATGGGTTGGCATATGCAAAAGTTGGGGGCGTACATATTAATGATCCCGACTGTTGCATCACAGTCGGTGTTGAGATTCACCTGTTCTTCAGAGGTCTTTTGCACAAATCAAATTTACATAAGAAGGAGGAAGCAATGGTGTTTGAGACTCACTGTATGTCATTTCCATGTACAGAACTCTAATTATTTAACTATGCCAAGGTAAATTCAATTTTAAATTCTAGGGCACCTTTAAATCTGTATTATCCAATCAGATTTCTATACAGTCTATTTTACAGGTAAAAGTGCTCAGTTTTTCAGAGAGTTCTGTATCTATTAATGCCTAATGCTGAAGTATGGGACATGTGTTCCAGGTGGCCTTTTTTTTTTTTTTTTTGCTTGTCATTTAACTAATGCAACTTACAGTGCACAACGTGCTGCTTCATTCCCCCTGGAGCAATCTTGATTAAGTGTCTTGCTCAAGGGCACAGTACTGATAGGGGAGCTTTGTATCTTTCCACTTTTTATGGGCTGGGCTGTATTGTGTCAGCAGTGCAAAATGTTAACCACCACCACCTTTTCTGTGTTATGACACCACACATCCTCACTGTAATGCCTTTCTCTTTACTCACCATCCAGAGGTGGCCCCCTTAGAAAAATAAGCTGTGTTTTTCAATTCCTTTCACTTGAAATATAAAACAAGAGGCGGACATGACTCTTCACCACCCTGATGAGTGGTATCTCTGTAAGCTGACATCAATAGACCCTCATTCCCTCCAGTGGTGTACATAAGGAGGGCTTTAAGGACAGGCCTGTGCATGCAGGCTGGGAATGAGTGGGCCTGAAACCTGAGTCTGGGGATGCTCACAGGCCACCTATAGTGTGGAGTCTGGATGCTGCGGGGTTCTTCTCCCCTATCGGAGTTTATAATCTTCCTCTGCACTACCTGGGAGTGAAGAACATGTGAATTAGCATGAATTAATGGGTTTGGGAAGAAAAAGGCTTCTTAATCTTCAGTGAGGCCTGTGCTGCAGATTCTGCTGTTACATTATCACTGCACCAGGGATTGTGTGAGCAGCATCATACTATAAGAAAATCTCAACTCAATATATTTTGATTCTTTTTTGCATGCTTTTTTTTGAGTTTTACTTGCTCCAAAAAGTTGAGAGAAATTTAGTCAGTTCAAATACAATTAACAAATCAATTGGATGAACAGCATAAAATAAGTTTAGTTTACTAAAATCAAAAAAGATGTTTTACAGTGTAGTTTATGTATATTTAGCTATAATTTAGTTACACATATATAGTCTCACATACAGTATGTGTTCTCCATAATGTGGCTTGTCTTACGAAGATGTCGACCTGTGCATCTGTATTATTGAAAAAATAAAAATAATCACAGCTTTTTCTTCATTTTATGACCATGAATTCATCAAACCAATTCAATAAATATATAACAGTCAGTAACAGTTTACAAATATCATAGAAATGAATGGAAAATGTTGTAAATGAATCCTCCATGTTGCCAACTTTCCTGCATCTTAGTATGCACTCCAAACTCCTACATATGCAAGTAGCTTACTCCTTGTGTATTATGTCTTTTTGAGCTAACCACATCATCTCTCTGTGGCTGTTTTAACCTTGTTTGGGAGGTTTGTGAAGATGTCTGTCTTTGAGGACTGTGGCTTGAGGATGTGGTTGAATTTAAATGATACTTTGGCTTTTAATGTAATTATTAGATTACAGTCAGTCTACCTGTTTCCTTTTATGACTTGCCACATTGTATACAGGGTCCAACATGAACTTCTGCCTTGCCTAGTACCAGTGAGAAATGAATTAAGGATATTTACTAGCCACGGATAGCTATTTCTTACCAGCCATAAAACTGTATTTACATTAGTTTTATTAAAAGTATATTTTTGGCCCTTGGGAATTGTCTTTACATATAGGTGATTTATGACATTAGATATTGCTTTAATCTCTGCCTCATATGATATGTGCCAGATTAGAGACGTTATATGTAAATATTAAGATTTTTCTGTAAATATAATTTTTTTTTTTTTTTTTTTTGTGGTTTACTGCAATGAATATTTCACATATATGGAGCCAGGATAAACTAAACTAAACGAATTCTGGGTTCAGACCACACAATATTTTTGTCTTTTACTATAGTCCAGGGGTGTCAAACTCATTTTAGGTTGAGGGCCAGATGGGAAAAAAAAAAAAAAGTCTTTGCAAGCAAAAAAAATCCAACAAAAGTTCTTCTCAGACAGAGGTATTAACAACACAAGAGATGATGGAAAAACCACACGGGAAAATAAAAACTCCACGAGGGGAGAAAACAAAATTAGAGAACATTAACAATCAAATAACTAAGAACACCTTACTTGAGGTAGCTTGGAAAGACATGGAGAAACAAAGCAGGAAGCACGCAGCCAAGACTCAACAACCAAGTGAGGAGCTATCTAATACAGCACTATGTCAAACTGCGTTCAGTATTCGCTTAGTGAGGTCTGATTGCGCTCTGACAACGGCAGTGATGTCTCGCGCTTATACTTCAATGAGTGCTAGACATTACTTCCGTTGTCAGAGCACGATCAGACCTCACTAAGCGAATGCTGAACGCAGTTGGACATAGTGGTGTTTCAAAGGTTTCTCGCACAAACTGATCGTTTCGTATCTTAGGACATCAATGTGTCGTCACAAGCCGCAGGGTTTAATTTGGATTTGTCTATGCAGTTCCCATTCACTCGCATTAT
This sequence comes from Megalobrama amblycephala, assembly GCF_018812025.1. Classification (NCBI taxonomy): domain Eukaryota; kingdom Metazoa; phylum Chordata; class Actinopteri; order Cypriniformes; family Xenocyprididae; genus Megalobrama; species Megalobrama amblycephala. The sequence continues at coordinate 24,521,185 of NC_063051.1, forward strand.
TTGACTGACAGACGGCAGCGGTTGGAGTTAAAAATCATCATTTGCGTTCTACTGAAGAAACAAAGTCACCTACATCTTGGATGCGCTATGTGATTTTGACCAAACAATCATTGCTTGCCGACTTTAATGACGTGTCAGAGAGAATGCAATGACGTCACAGAGAAAGCGGAACTAGCGACAGACTTACGGAAACAAAAGTGTAAACAAACATTGGCTACCAAAGTGGCATTTTAGTTTACTGATAATTCCAGTTCTCACTGGAGTTCGCACCTCCGTTATCGTTCTCCACAATTGATCTTTTTTCACTCTGTGGTGGTCCAGGAAACATCATAAAGGCAGGAGTGTTGTTTCCAAAGCTCCACAAACCTTTCCTCCATAATTCCACCTAGCAGCACCATTACCATCGTCTTTCTTTCATTGTGTTTCTATGTTTGAAAACTGTGTACGGAAGAGCTTCTTTTCTCCTATCGGTCAATGTCACAAATGTGACGAAACCCATCGTAGAGGGCCAAAAAAGATTAAACATGCTAGTCTTTCTGTCTAGGATGTCTGTCAGTTGTTGACACACTACACAAGATAAAATGATTGACTCCCATTGTCATTTACAAATCATTATGAATCACCGTGACACTCTACGTCAAGTGGATTGTGCAAAATCAGGCTGATATCGTGTAGTCTGAACCCGACATTAAGGTAAAAGTTGCTAGAGGATTTGTCATGACAGATGTTTTCTTTAGGATATGAAATATGAAGAACAGCAATCAAACATGCTTCTATGTCTGCATTCTGCGTTCAAATGTGATGACATTCAAAGACTTTACAAAATCCTTGGATAGGCTATAGGAAATGGCCCTTACAAGCTCTTAAACTTAGATGTGCACTTTCATAAATGAAGAAAGCTTTGCTATTCTGTCAAGCACAGATGAAAGAAGTGGTCAGGCTTAGATCGCTCATCCTAAAACTGTGGTTTCCTAAACTATTTAGAGTGGAATACCCCTGAGGCATTTAACATTCTTCTGCGTACCCCTTCTTTTCCACTTAGACTGCAGTCACACCTTTTCCATAAGGGACACCTTTTCCATTTGCCCCCTTAAATTGATTTCCCAGTGCATTTTTACCTTTATAAAAACCTTTAAGAAATAAATTAAGTAAAAAAAAAAAAAATGTTAAATAGAGAAATATGCAATGATGGTAAAAACGAAGTGATACTTTTAAATATTAAACGAAAACCGCCAGTAGGTGGCGGTAAGTCACTGTCTTAATGAGTGAGTCATCGAGTCATTCTTTCAGTAATGAAGCAAGTGGCTGTATGAATGGGTCATTGAATCAATGACTCTCATGATTCATTCAAAGCCGCAGATTTGTTCACAAAATACAGCTGTGTGTTGCTTGGAGACCAGATACTTTACATACAGTCTTAAAGGGACTTTGTTGGAGACGAGCAACAGTTCTGCTGTGGCATTCGTTGGAACTATTATTTTGTTGCAAAATAGAGCAAGAATACTTACAGGACTGTGTTTAAAATGTACATCACTTAATATTACCTTTCTGTTTGTTGAACTGTTGTATAAAATCAATGTCATCTTCGCGATTGTGTGGATAAAATGCATTATTCTTTGTATAATATATTATCAGCATTAAAAACAAGAACTCACACAGCGTATGTTTTTGTATCGAAGAGAGTTTGAGTCATAAATCGAATTCAATGCACAGTCTGTCTATAGGCTATTTGTTCTTCAAAGTGCTAAATCCCCACTTTTACATTGTCAAAAACGGTAGTAATTTAGCGTAATCTGCTAAGGCAGCAGATTCTGCACGCAACCTATCATATGCACGCTGCTTGTGTGGATGCAGTCAGATTTTTTGACCACAAAAGATGCCATAGGTTTGATTGGATGTTATGTATTTATGGCATTTTGTCTGCTAGAAATACATACTTGGTTTTAATGTTATTTTAAGGTAGGACAGAACGATATGAATGGCAAAACTCAGCATTTTGTTTGCGTATTCCCTCTGTCACCTCACATACCCCAGTTTGGGAACCACTGTCCTAAGACAAGTGTCATGTGACTGAACAAATGTGACTGAGCATGGACAGCACACCGGATGACCAGCAGCTCTATAATTACCCCAGTTTGTGCTGGGTGAGAGAGAGTATGCAATTAGGACAAGGGAAATCTTAATGCATTGTGTGTCGTCTAATGGCACTTCTTCTCTGTGCTCTGCATGGGCATAAATCAAGTGAATCTGTTGCTCTGACACAGTGGGGTGTGCCGTCCTTCACATTGATTAACATTATGAATTCATGCCACTGTGTCTGTCTGCTACAGCCTCTGGCCCTGGGGAGCGGAGCAGTATATCAGAACAGATGTGAACTCACCCCACTGTCACCCTATATCTTACAGAGACAAGATCCCTTTTGTTTATGTCACTGAGGGCCTGTGCTTTTACATTCTGTATGTTAAACTGAAATTTCTTATAGCAGATTACTGTGGAAATGGGATGAGCCATCAGTGTCTGTATGTTCGGCATCCCCTGTGCTTTCATTTTCCAGAAATCCTAGTGTAAATAAATGATTTCTCTGACAATCATAATCTTGCAAGCTAACCTCCCAGATCATTACAGTGTTGTCAGACATGGGTAAATGTGACTGGAGGTAGAAATGAATGTGTTCTCTGACATATTGAGCACAGCTCTTCTTATTAATTAAAACTGCTTGAATGTTTAAACTGACAGGACCTAAAACACGTGAAAATGATAAACTTTTGCTCTGTGATGGTTAAATTTTGTAATTAATCCAAGAATCACATGCGTTTCGAACAATGCACTGGTCTGTAGAGATCACGTATTAACTACAATCCCTATCACACATGCTGCCATGTGACTGTCGCACATGTGCACATTACGATATTGATCCTAAAACAACAAAATATTACTTAATTATTTTGAGCTGGGACAACATGAATAATTTTCGTTGCATTAACTGAAACATGAATTCCGGAAATGTTGGGATGTTTTTTAAATTTGAATAAAATGAAAACTAAAACACTTTATATGTTACTCACAATAGAACATAGATAACATAATAAATGTTTAAACAGATGTTTAAACAGAGCTCATTTCAAATTTGATGCCTGCTACAGGTCTCAAAATAGTTGGGACGGGGGCATGTTTACCATGGTATAGCATCTCCTCGTCTTTTCAAAACAGTTTGAAGATGTCTGGGCATCAATTTTATGAGTTTCTGGAGTTTTGGTGTTGGAATTTGGTCCCATTCTTGCCTGATATGGGTTTCCAGCTGCTGAAGAGTTTGTGGTCGTCTTTCGTTTAATGCTGCACCAAATGTTCTCTGTAGGTGAAAGATCTGGACTGCAGGCAGGCCAATTCAGCACCCGGACTCTTCTATGACGAAGCCACGCTGTTATAATAGCTGCAGTATGTGGTTTTGCATTGTACTGCTGAAATACACAAGGCCTTCCCTGAAATAGACGTCGTCTGGTGGCGAGCATATGTTGCTCTAAAACCTTTATACTTTCAGCATTCATAGTGCCTTCCAAAACATGCAAGCTGCCCATACCGTTTGCACTTATGTACCCCCATACCATCAGAGATGCTGGCTTTTGTACTGAACACTGATAACACGCTGGAAGGTCTCCCTTCTCTTTAGCCTGGAGGACATGTCATCCAACAAGAATGTGACATTTAGACTGGTCTGACCATAGAACACTTTTGCACTTTGAAACAGTCCATTTTAAATGAGCCTTGGCCCACAGGACACGGCAGCGCTTCTGGACCATGTTCACATATGGCTTCCTTTTTGCATGATAGAGCTTTAGTTGGCATCTGCAGATGGCACGGCGGAGTGTGTTTACTGACAGTGGTTTCTGGAAGTATTCCTGTGCCCATTTAGTAATGTCATTGACACAATCATGCCGATGAGTGATGCAGTGTCGTCTTCGGGCCCGAAGACCACAAGCATCCAATAAAGGTCTTTGGCCTTGTCCCTTACGCACAGAGATTTCTCCAGCTTCTCTGAATCTTTTGTTGATGTTATGCACTGTAGATGATGAGATTTGCAAAGCCTTTGCAATTTGATGTTGAGAAACATTGTTTTTAAAGTATTCCACAATCTTTTTACGCACTCTTTCACAGATTGGAGAGCCTCTGCCCATCCTTACTTCTGAGAGACTCTGCCTCTCTAAGACATCCCTTTTATAGCTAATCATGTTATAGACCTGATATCAGTTAACTTAATTAGTTGATAGATGTTCTCCTAGCTGAATCTTTACAAAATGTCTTGCTTTTGCAGCCATTTGTTGACCCCGTGCCAACTTTTTTGAAATTTCAAATTTAAAAAATGTCCCAACATTTCCGGAATTTGGGTTGTACATTGGTAGATTTTTAGTTCCCAGCATTACATATTTAAGTGGATTGAACCTAATGAAATTAATTTGTGATACATGTAGCAGGATAAACATTGTTCCCTTTCGAAAGGGAACTCGTGCTGCGTCCAAAGCGCTAAGGGGAGCGCCTTCATGTGAACCGGTGTCTGAAACACATATCCAATCTCGGCAATATCATATTGACCGGCGACAGCCCATGACATCATAACAATGTGACCCGCGTGTATATAAGGGGTGCCCAAACAACATGTCCTCTAATCGTCTTCAGGGACTGTCATGTGTGAAGCACTATCTGGCAAAATGAAATGCACAGAGAGGATTATTAAGTGTGTGGATCCGTGTCCTCGCTATCTGACACTAGATGACACACACAAGCTGTTTGTTCTCAGTCTGGGGAAGAGCATGCATGTTAAATTATCGAGGGACCTGCCTATGCAAACTGTGAGCGCGTTCCTTTAAGAACGCTCCGATCTCATCTGGGTCTCTTCTCAAGGGAAGAGGGTTCAGCATCTGGGCTTGGTGGTTCGGTCCTGCTCATGCTGAGACAGGGAGAAGACTCCGATCACGAGGCTCGCAGATGGAGCTCGCTGGACAGTTTGAGAGGGGTGTGACCACTCATGCTCGTGAGAGTGAGCTGCTGGGAGAGGATGCATTGTCTTCTGCATCCTCAGGTCCAGCTGCGAGTGCACTTCCAGCCGAGCAGGAGATGGCTGAAGAGGATAGAGAGGGTGAGTTTACTGAATCATCTCAGCGACCCTGTCCCATGTACACTGAGCTGTTAGAGATTGTGGAACGCACTGCCATGGCAACTGCAGTCTGCCGGCAGCACATTCCACAAAGAATGATGATCGGTTTCTCTATGGCCATAACCCTACAGCTCAAGTGAGCTTTCTATTCCTTCCTGACCTGCATATTGAGGTTGAGGCAGTATGGGAGAAACCAATTCCTTTTTTAGGCTTAATAAGGGTGAAAGACCCTCACATTTTCCATGGTGTTAGGTTGCCACCCTGTGGCCGCAGGTCGAACTGTTTTAGGTCTGGTTACTATTTAAATACTAAAGTATTTATTTTTAGACCATTGTTCCCTGTGTAGGATTTGTGGAAGGAATATGGGTATGTGTCAATGCTTCAGGCTGATAATTATAATTATAACAACAATAATAATAAATGTTTTTATTCAGCACTTTTCTTGCAAAAAATAATTAAGGGAGCGGACATTGACACTGAAAGCTCAGACTCTGCCATCTAAGCCCCTTAAAGTGACATTTCGCTTAGATGGCAGGGCATACGCGGCTGCGTCTGCCACACAGCCCCAGATCCTTTCAGGCTTGTAAGGGTGGGGGACACCATGTTTCTATGGTGGAGGTCGCCACCCTGTGGCCGCAGGTGGAACTGTTACCAGGTCTTGTATCTATTTAAAATACTAATGTATTTCTTTAGACCATTGTTCCTTGTGTAGGATGTGCTTGGGCATTCATCTAAATTAGGAAGGAAGTTTTATTTTATTTTATCTATTGTAAAAGTATAATAATAATAAGGGCCCTGAAGTTCCCTGTAGGTTGGCTAGTACATTTTATAGAGAGAAAGAAGTACCATTTAGGTCTTCTTAGGTGAGTGTGCTGGTTTTTGCTTATTGTATGTTCTCTGGTAAGACCACACTCCTTTGTTTTTCTCTTTATTAGTGAGTAAGCTGGCCTCCTCCCACTTGAGAGTGGTTTTGAGGCCGTTGCTCTGTTGCAGGTTGGCCCTCTTCAGGCTGCCTTGATAGCCACCTCAGGGTAGAGTAGTTTGTCTCCTCTCCTATAGGTTTGGAGGGCTGCTTTGCAAAGAGACGAGCACTTTGACTTCAGATAGATTAAATGTCTAGGGTTGGCCCACTGGGCCACCTGACATTGTTACCTGGTTAGCGTCACTCATCTTAAGATTAATTTAGGAGAGCTAAGGCTTTATGGTATTCTTTAGCCACCTTAGCGGTGTCATTTTGAGTGTGTCCTCTTCTCAGCTGAGAGTTGCTCTATAGAGGCTGCTGCTCTGAGGAGCACCAGGTAGATCTATGTGCTATGGGCTGGCCCTGACCCAGGCCGCCCTGGCCTAGGCTAGTACTAGGGATAGTGAAGGCAGTCTGTTGTACATTCCCGCCTCTGACCCCTCATTATTGAGTGTAGGTTCCCTTTTGTATCCCTACTGCTGGCATCCTCTCATTTGAGAGTTGTTTGACCAAGGAACGCCCCCCCTTCTGCATGGTGCAGATTGGTGTAGAGGCAGAATAGACTGTTCCCTTTTCTTTTGTGATTAGTGATGCTTGCTGTGGCCTGCATTTTGGAAGTTGAGCTCAGGTAGGCCCTCGCTAGGCTCATCTTAAGCCTGCTGAACTAGCATTCAAGCGTTGGATTGAGTGTGGGTGGTTTTTCTATGAAAAGCCCCTATTCCCCTGGGGTTGAGTACAGATATTATTTCTGTCATGATGGAGTCTTTGTGGTTGGCCTCCACCCTGTAGTTTTTTTTCAGGCTTAGGTGGATAGTACTCCCTTGTAAACAAGGTGTTTTCTGAGTGCTTAGCTTATAGCCCTGTTGTTATCTGCCCTGCACCATTGTGGCTCAGGTCGAGCGGTATTTGACCTTTATTGTGGGCTGGTCATTTAGTATGCACCCTTGTAGCTCAGCATTGTCACGAGCTGATGCGTATGTTCATCTGGAGTAGTAAGCCCAGGTGGGCCTCCTCCAGGGCATGTTGGCATATGTTTGTACTCCCCTTGCTTTAAGGGTAAAAAGTGCTTTTACTGAGTACAGCGCTCGTTGGTGATGTGGTAGGTCCCAGGTGTTGTTTGAATAGTAAACTATCTCTGCTATTAGACTCGCTATAGGGTAGTAGGCCCTAACAGGCCCCCTCTCACAGTGAGTTCCCACCATGTTGGGCACCTAGCAGCCAGCACATGCTCTGTGAGGTAGCTGGCCTTAGCAGGCCTCCCTGTTAGCAGCCCCAGTAAATGGGTTTTCTGGTAGCTATTTCTTATGCCGTCAGATAGTAAGCCTTAGCAGGCTTCTCTGTGGTCAGCCCCATTAGTGTGGATGTTGTAGCAACAAGACACGCTCTGGGTAGCTGGCCTTAACAGGCCTCCCTGTGAGCGAGTCCCCAGCACTTTGGTATGTGAAAGCTCAGCTAGCAATGCTTTGCTTTTGAATGAGTAGGCCTTAAGAGGCCTCTCTGTGAGCGAGCTCCCTTTTGTGCGGGTATGTTTAGAACGTTTTAGCCACTTAGAAGTGGGCTTGCTTCAGATGGCAGGACTTAGCAGGCCTCTTTGAGGTTGAGTCCCAAGCAGTGTGGGCATCTGGCATCTGGCTGTTGCTCGTTTTCAGCTTGTTGGCCTTAGCAGGCCGCTCTGGAAGACAGCAGGCTTCCTTGTGGGTGAGCCCAAGGTGTAGGCTTTGGACAGCTAGCTAGCAATTTGCTATCAGGCTGCTGGCCTTAGCAGCTAGTTTCGGGCAGCAGGCTTTAACAGTCCTCTCTGAGACCCAGCCACTAATAAGTAGGTGTATGGCAGCCAGCAATGGCCACAGTCAGCCAGTTAACATTTGCCATTGAGATGCGTGGCCTTAGTAGGCCCCTTTCGAGGTGAATTTCTCACAGTATGGTTAATTCTCTGCCAGTCTAGACTCGGTACCAGGTGGTTGGCCACAGTAGGCCTCCCTGTTGCGAGTTCCCAGCAGCTGGGTATCGGTCAGCAGGGTCTTGTTATCAAGTGGTTGGCCTTCTGGCCTCCCTGAGACCGCATGCTTCTGTGTGTTGCTGGGTTGCCTAACCTTTTTCACCTTTGGTTATAGTGGTCGACCTGATAGGTCGAGCTGGTACTCTCTACACTCTGAGAGTGGGCATAAGTACTTAGCTTCCTAAGCCTGGTCAGTGGTTGAAGGCTTCTCTCGAAGCCTCCCAGTTAGACCAGCTCTTAGGCTGTGAGAATTCCCCTCGTAAGGGTTCCTTTTTAGAGTGCACAGCCTCCTTAGTGCCTTGAAACATTGGTGCTTTGTAGATCCTAGGATCGAGCAGAGTAACTATAGCACTTCGCTAAGTCCTACGAAGGTCTACTGCCCTTTCTGCAGTCCCTTTTTCTGGATGTCTCTGTGTGAGATTTCTGTGTCTAGAGATTCTGTTTCTGAGGAAACAGACAGGTTGTTGGCAGACTAGGTTACTAGTTCAGCTAGAAGCCTGGTCAGCCTCTCTGGTGGCATTTGGGGTTGATTGTGTTCCCCTGAGAAGTGACTTGCTGGGCCCCCTGGCCCCCTAGCCACGCTCCCTTAAAGGGACCTTTTGAAGTGGTTGGTAGCGCATTGGATGCAGCACAAGTTCCCTTTCGAAAGAGAACGTCTCAGATTACGCATGTAACCATGGTTCCCTGAGAACAGGGAACGAGACGCTACATCTCTTAGCCATGCCTCGGGGGCCCGCCTGCTTACAGTCCCTTCAGACGATAAGCGGATGACATATTGTTTGGGCACCCCTTATATACACGCAGGTCACATTGTTATGATGTCATGGGCTGCCGCCGGTCAATATGATATTGCCGAGATTGGATATGTGTTTCAGACACCGGTTCACGTGAAGGCACATGAAGGCATTCCCCCTAGCGCTTTGGACGCAGCGTCTCTTTCCCTGTTCTCAGGGAACCACGGTTACATGCGTAACCTGAGACGCTTCATTTAGTTATCTTATAACACAGATAACCATATTTCCACACTTTCCTACATTTGTGTCAGGGTTGCATTCACTGATCGTTACGTCCTAGAAAAACAGAGAAAAAGTTATGTAATATCTCAAGTGTCTGTAAACACAATTGTCTCGCAGCACCAGAGGACCTTTTGGCAGGATTTGTTGATGTATTTGTCACTTTGATACGACTGCCAATTTAGACAACTAGATTACCCCATGGTTTGGGTCATTCTCATGAACGCAATCCTTCTCAGCGTGAGGATTACAGAGAAGACACTTGCGGATCAAGAGAATGAAACAGCATTAATTTTCTAATTCGAAAAAGAGTCTGTCAGAATTTAGCAAGCATGAAAACTGGTGGATTATAGCCAGAGACTTTGCACCACTGCAGTAGTACTGTCACAGGGCTTTCATGTGTGAGATTTCCTGGCTTGTTCATCTGGTGTGATTCATTGCCACATTATTCCAAGCAAGACTTGCTTACATGCACATTACATGACATGAGACCCACATTACCAATTAGCAAGCTAATTTACCCACAGTAAAGTAGCTTTACAAGTCTGATGTGCTGGAAGGAAATTCTTATATCACCATTTTCCAGTACATGCCAACCATGCTTGAATGAAAAGAGGCAGCTGTAGCTCAGTTGTCTCATTTTTTCCCAAGGATTTGCACACATTGAATCACATTTTGCTAACAGCAGGTGCTTTTTCCTCTCAGATGACAGTCCTTTAGATTGAAAGCTTAAGCTAGAATGAAGAGAAGATGAGAGCAGTGTCACAAACATCTTCCTTGAGCTCATGTGGGCATGTGTGAGGTTTGAAGTGAAACTCAAGCCTGTGCATTTGTAGAATTACGTGACATAATGACAATACTATTCAATAAAACAAGAATCATGGCTTCAGTTTTGGTTTGTGCATTATGTTACTAGTGCCTGTTCTTGATGCCTGTGTGAGTAAGTTTGTGTGTGTGTGTGTGTGTGTGTGTTTGTGATTCAATGCACTGCCCTGAAACTGTGTAGAGTGTCTCATTTCATAGATTGCATTTTCTTGCAAGTTGTAGCCTACAATTGAATTTATGTTACACATGACACTCACAAGCACATACTCACACAGGGTGCAGAATTAGCTGCTTCTTTTTCTTTCTTTTTTTTTTTTTTTTTTTTTTTTCTTCCCAATAGATGCATGCATAATCTATAAGTCACTTATAAATCTAAATCTACATTTCTGTTGTTGGCAGTAAATAGCGCAATCAATTTTGAACACTTGCAGCATCACATACACTCTTACGAAAAAGTAAATACAATAAAAACATGAAAATATTACTTAGTCTGTGAATAAATTACCTCCAAAAAATATAAGAATCACTCACATCACTTTGGTGTGATCAGTAATGGCAAAGGTCAGACTATCAATCTTATATTGCTATTATGTTTATTTTATATATAATCCATGCACTTCCTAAAAAGTTACCGGCCGATTTAACAAAGCCAGAATGTACTTGCATTTGGCGGTTGGCGAGTGTTCATTTTGGACCTGCTCACACAGATTCAGCCACATGCTCATTGCTCACTGACTGTACTGCTGAATGCTATGAATGGTGGGTGGCAGCTGGTGAAAGCAGATTAATGCTTTATCTTATTTAGTAACATTTCATTCAGATATTATATGTATTTCCTTTATTTGGAAAAATATACCTTAGAAGCTTGCTTTAATGAAAACTGAATGTATGCAGAGACCAGAAATCTATGCTTTTGAGGGAGATGTGGTCTTATTTTTCTGCAGGTTATTTTTTCCCCCTGGCATTAGCTTTCCTGTTTTGAAGAGCCCTTCCATCAACCAGAAGTTTAATGAAAAATGATACATCTGTAATTTAATTCTGCCTCATTTTTCTTAGTCAAAACACATTAATTAATAGTCCAAGCACTGTAGCTAGAATACCCAGCAGTCCTGTTCAGGAGTAATTGGTTTCTGTAGGGAAACATGTATGTTTGACAGGTGGTTCAGGGGTTTGAGCGTTAGAGCTGTGAGATGCAGACTCAATATGCTGTCATTGTACATTATTTAGAAATCTAAGTGCTCTAGTGGTGAGCTTTAGAAATGATTGAACAGAATCCTCTTTTAATACTTGATACTATTTCAAGTGTTTCACACATTTGCATTTGCACACTGACATGCTAACTATCTCCAACTATTCTATAATTGCATTAAGTAAGGAATAATTGACAAATAATTGGGTGTGCATTATTTTCTAAGAATTCAACAGCCCGGAGTCAATTATTTCACTTATACTACAGTTACCACACCTCAAGACACTGTTCCATTGTGGTATTTCAAGACATTTGTCAGGTTTTTGTCCTTAAAGGGTTAGTTCACCCAAAACAGAAAATTCTGTCATTTATTACTTACCCTCATGCCGTTCCACACCCGTAAGACATTCGTTCATCTTCGGAACACAAATTAAGATATTTTAGTTGAAATCCAATGGCTCCGTGAGGCCTTCATAGGGAGCAATGACATTTCCTCTCTCAAGATCCATAAAGGTACTAAAAACACATCTAAATCAGTTCATGTAAGTACAGTGGTTCAATATTAATATTATAAAGCAACAAGAATATTTTTGGAGCGCCAAAAAAACAAAATAACATTTTACAGAGAGTAAGTTGTGATTATTTTACTAGTCATGGAATGGGAAATGTTATATTAACCTGTTAACAGTGATTTTCTGTGTTCATATATTTAAATAAAGTGTGATTCTTTTAATAAGTAGCCTACCGCGTTTTCTTTACTCGTCATATTCAGCGTGATGTAGTTAAGCATGCAGTTATATGCCCTCAAAATTCAAGATACATAGGTATGTTTTGCCCCGACGATTTTTTGTCATTATATCATATTATAAGATGTAGTTGTTTTACAATATCACACAAGCAAGAGTGCCGTTTTTCCCAAATCAGCACAAATCAGCACAAATGCAATGTTCCTTCAACTTATTGTTAAATGAACAATGTGAGTTACATATTAGACACAGTATTGTTAATAGTATTGTTAATATTGTTTTTTTCCTTTATTTAGCCAAAGAAATTTCAAAATGATGAACAGCAGAACAGAGCCCCCGTGCAACAGACAGAAATGTTTTTGTTATTCTGACTGAATCCGCATTTAGAACGAATGAATCCGAGCTTCATTCCTGAATGAATCAGTCATTTGAACAAATCGGTTGACTCACTCACTCATTAAGACAGTGACTTGCTGCCACCTACTGGCAGTTTAGTTTAGTTTCATATTTAAGGGACATTTTAATTAAAAAGTTAAAATTAGAAAATAATCCATATTTAAATACTGAATTAAATTTATGTAGACAAATTGTAAATGCTGTGTAAATAGATTAATGCCACTTCTCATTCTGTGTCACCTCTGTATTTGTAACGAAGCAGGACTCGGGGCAGTCGTGGCCTAATGGATAGAGAGTCGGACTTGTAACCCAAAGGTCATGGGTTCGAGTCTCAGGTCCAGCAGGGATTGTTGGTGAGGGGAGTGAATTTCCAGCGCTCTCCCCACCTTCAATGCCACGGGCAGCCACGGCAGGTCAGGTGTCACGGATGGCCATGGCAGGTCAGGTGGCTCGGGAAGCCACAGCAGGTTAGGTGGTTTGGGCAGCCACGGCAGGTCAGGTGGCTCGGGCAACCACGGCAGGTCAGGTGCCGTGGCCGGCCATGGCGAGACAGAGTCCGTAGATGACCACGGCGGGTCAGAGTCCATAAGAGGCAGTTGATGGCCGTGGTCGTGTAAGGTCCCCACCATAGACTGTAAAAAAATATGGACGTAGTGTCCGTGACGTCACCCATAGAGTTCTGAACAGCAGTTTTGATGCGTTAATGAGGCCGCGGCCATCTTAGCTGCACGTGACCGCACGTCACTCACGGATGACTGAAAATGGGCAAAGAGGCGGGACGAAGTTGGAGCCCATGCGACTTGTTGCTGAAACCACGCCCGCCCTAGCTATCTATCTTAGATACTATCTAAAATATTAATAAAGATAGCAATATCATTAGAAAGTACTAAAGGATTACTGTCAATCTACGGTGATTTTTTTACGATAATGTTATAGATGCTCCAACACCTAATTAATTTGTGTGGGGTGTGCAAATAACACAAATCAAATGGGATTTCATACCTTTATAATGAAATAGAGATCGCGAGATTAATCCAATCCGTGGCACTTGGGTAAAATATATATATATATGTACCAGATGTATATCTCTAAAATGTTCTCTCAAACTAATGAGCACGTATCCAAAGTATAATTTTTCAAAATAGTGCAGCAGTTTTAGTTATATCCAAGCAGTGCTGTCGGAGTTGTATATCCTCCTGGTATTGTCATTGTAGTAAATCTCAGGAACAAAACTTTTAGCCAATGCCACGACGATCCAACAACGTGTGTTCCGCATGTGAGCACATGTACACAGACTGACATCTGTCTCGAGTATGCAGCAAGCCATATATTGTATAAAATAATACAGAAAAAAGCACAAATACGACTGAGATGCCAAATTCAGCGGCTGAAATGAGCTGCTGAGGTAACATGACGGCTCACAGACAGCAGCGGCATACCTGTCACTCAAGTGACCACGCCCTTAATTATGCAGAACTTTAAGGCTTAATATAATTTAAACAGATGAGCTATAAAAAAATTCACCCCCCTCAGAGTTGTCATGAAGGGCAAAATTCGCAGTATAGACCAAAACCACAATATGAACCAGACTGTAAACATGTTTTTTTCTGCTGTAAACTTGGCTAATTTAACATGATGGTCAATGAGATTCTGCTCACTTCTGCAACCTGTCCCTAGCGGCCAGTCGATGAATTGCAGTTTAATTCACTTCCGTATTGGCTTCACGAGAAACAGGGGGAGGTTGCCGCTTGGTCCCCACCCACAAGCTCCCCACCCTCAGGTATATGCCCCCCCCCCCAAAATAGTTCTTGGGGAATTCAACGGAGGCCGTGGCGGGTTCGTGGGCAAAGAGCTTGGGCGGCGCCGGCAGGGCAAGACGCTTGGGCGGCGCCGGTAGGGCAAGGAACTCGGGTTCTGGAGTGGACTCAATGGCTGGAACGACCCCCATCTTGTCCCTCACATCCAGAGAGCTTGATTGCGTAGCAACCTGCGAGCTTGAGTGTGTTCACCGGCAAACTTCAGTGCGTTGCAACCGGCGAACTTGCGCGCGAAGCGTCCGGCGGGCTTGCGTGCGAAGTGGCCGGCAGAGGCTTAGGAATGCCAGCCGCTCGTGCTGAAGTCAGCGGTGGATCAGCCACACTGGAACGCAACCCTCTCCGCTCCCGGACAGATCTAGATCCAGAGAGTGATTCTAGGCGATCGGCGGAGACTTGACTTGGCTCTGGACGATCAACGGAGACGTGACTTAGCTCTGGAAGATCAGCGAAGACATGCCGTTGCTCTAGAGGATCAGCGGAGACGTGACTTGGTGTTGTTGTGGCCGCCATTTTGTGGATCTTCTCTTTAGCGGCAGCCATTACGTGATTTACCGTGGTGTCGCATTCCTCCGCGATACCCACAGTAAAAAGTGAACCAGCAGTGAGAAGGGCAAAGTCCAGATAGTCCACGAACGACCCAGTATTGCAAAATTGAATTTTGTTTATAATGATTTAATTTGATTGGTAACAGCCATAATATATAGGCTAGTATTAATTTTTATTTCTTCAGGTCTTAAAAAGCCTTAAATTTGACTTTAAAAAATGTGCAGCAACCCTGAAAGAGAAAAACTAAATAAACAAAGTAAAACTTATTTAGACTGATAAATCCCCCGGTCATCTTTGATGATAGTGATCCTGACAGAAATAGTAATGGAGGCGTGAGCCTTGATAGCAGAATAATACCATTAATACAGTTATTAACAGTTATTACAGTTGAGAGAGAGAGAGAGAGAGAGAGAGAATAAGCAGCATATGAATTAGCCTACCTGATCTGTGCGTCTCTAACTGCAGTGTCTCTTCTAATAGCAAAATCTTATCTCAAGAACCACACAGTTATTACCTCGCTGGTGAGTCATGTATCTTAAGTTGCTAAACTATTTTACTAATTAATTTGTCAATCAGTCAACCAATCAGATTCGAACATTCAATAGCCACGTAATATAAAAACACAAAAAAAGGTTGTGTTTGGTTTTAAATGCAAGTTTTCTCTAATTGCTCATGTGAGGGCTTCTTTTTCACAAAATAAAATACTGCTTTATTGTATTGTTTAGTATTTTCTTCATTGTGAAGATTATTTATCATCATTTGGTAACTGTGGCAAGATCTGTAGGAGAACAGCTAGTGAACTCAATTGAAAGCTGTGGAGTTGTCACGTTTTGGAATAATGACTCTGAATGTGCAATCTAGCATTTATTTGCTACCACGCAAAAGCATTTTCCAGTTGTTTAGCTGATATATTGAATCAGAATAAAAGGAAATGTATTCCTTTATGCACATTAGTGGCAAATTTACCTGGTGGGGATTTCTATTTCGTCTGTACTTGTTAATCATGCATCTTATTTGTGTCAATTCTAATTTTTTGGATGTTTAAGTATATTTTTCTAAGTCTTGTTTTCCAAGCCTAGTTCTTTACTCTAAACAACAAACTGTGTTACATTTTACATCCTTTTGTTGGTTTTATTAGTGTTATCTTTACGACAGCTCACAGGTCAGACGAACAACTCTGTCTGTGTTCAGAATCAGTCAGCATGTTCTACTTAAAGAGTTCTTTATCTCAACAACAACTTTTCTGCCAGCCAGTCTGTCTGTCTACCTACTTTATAAAAAACAAGCCAGCCCGTTTCAGTGTCCCTATACTGCCCTCAGTTACCTGTTGGTCTGCTGCCAGGTAAGAACAGGAGGGGCCGCCTCATTTACCTGTGCAAAATCAAACAATAGCCCACTTCTCTGATTGGCTAGAGAGACAAAGCCCCTCCCTCAGCCCTTGTTGTAATTCAACACCTGACAGATTTTGCTTGTGCCTGAATTAGTCTTGTTCACACAGTCTCAGAAACCGTGCGTCTGTCCCCAGAGACACTCGTGCTTCTGTCCCAGCTAAGAGCTCAGACAGAGTAACGCCGCCTGCTCAGTGCCTGATATATGGATTAGACACTTGCTGTACACTTGCAGTAGCCTTCCTCTTCAGGACTGGGGTTTGGATTCACTAGTATTCCAGGGATTTCCTAAACTCATAGACTAATTTCCTTTGGATGGTTTTCTTCATATGGGTAAGTGGTGCACATGCATTGGATTTCTGCTCATAGTAATAGTGATAGTGTGCATGATCTGCTTGGCTCAACCTTTCATAATAATATTCCATCATTTGCACTTAAATGAGGGTCTTATTAGTGGTGCACTCTCTCATCTCCTCTCTGCACCTTCCTTTGCTGTTGTACACAAACACACTGGGGGCTTAGGAGAAACCATTAGCAGAATCACAGCTGTCCTGTGGCGACTGATTTTCTCAGTCTTACATGTAAATCTCTCTGTTCATTCTACTTGAGCATAATATCCACCTCAGACGCTACTTTTTCTGAGGGTGTTATGTAAGATTTTTTTTAATTAGTCTGGTTGAATGTATAATTTAGATTGAATTATGGGGATATTGTAAAATTACACCCTGTGTTTCCTGGAAATGTTTTACAGAGAGTATGTGAACTGGCGCAGTTTGTAATGTACAAAAAATATGAACTTGTTATCTTCAGTGGGGTCCAAAAGTCCCACTAGTGAAGGTGCTTCTATGTTGCATTCTAATTATCTAATTTGGTATTTTAATACAAAATCACTGCAAGCAAGTCGGCATGGACAATACCTGATGATCATGTTCTCCAGCATGATTCGAGAAAGTTACAATGGGCATCTTAAAAACTGACTTCTTCACCTGATCAATGGCACAAATGTATTTGAGTAGTGACCTACAGTATAAATTGATTAATTTAGGCCTACATCATAACTTTTCTAACACGCAGTATTCAGATCAGGTGACAAGGCTTCTAGTCACGTCAAAAAGGCGCGCTAGCTGAGGGGAGTTTCGTCAAAGCGGACTAAAAGTGATCAAGGATTTATAATTTTGACTCCTGCAAGTCCATGTACACCATACACGTCTTACATGCTGAACCCTTGGTTGTCGTTTTGCGTTTATGTGTGTGTGTGTGTGTGTGTGTATAAATGTGTTTTAAATGCAATTACAAAGCAATTACTTGGTTTTGTTTAACTGAAATGTAGAGTTATCTGCTTTTTCCAAAAAAAATGACTGTTGGACTTATCTACTTTTGCTAAAAAAACAAACTTTTAATATATAAAACAACATAATCTCAATGTAAATTAAATAAATCACAACTTTAATTTTGTAAGTTACCTGTATTTTTTGGAGTTATTATTACTTAATCAAAACAACCCAACTGCAGTTTGATTGATATTACTTGGAATGCACAGTGGAATGGAGTGTGTGAGTATGTATGTGTATAATTATTCACAGGGTGGTTAAAGTTTTTCTTAAAAGCAGGGGTCTCAAAATCAAATTGCCACTAGTCATATGATGTTCTTCATCAATGGCCAGTTGAACAGTTACAACAAATACAAATAACTTTATACAAACATTAATTTTGATTATATACAGTTATACAGGCATTTAGTATAGACCGCTTTTTTGATTATAATGGGAGAGATGATTTATCACATCGCACTTGTACCGCATATGTCCAGTAAAGCTGCAATTTTTTTTCTTTCCACTGTATAGTGCACTTATATAGTCCACATATAAATGGCATTTGCTATATAGTGAATAATGAGCGAATGATCAATCTGGCACACAAAAGCGGTGCCAACGCGTACACGTAACCAACCTTTTCTATTTTTTTGACAGAAGCGAACCCGCAGGCTTGTTTGTTGTTGTCACCTAGGATACAATTGCACGTTTTCATTTGTGTGAGACCTGTAATAAGTCATGGATAAATATATATTAGACTACTTTATAATAATTTATAAGAAAACTACAGGATAACAGGTAAAAGGCAAAACCAAAAAACAATTTGTGGGCCGAATAAACTACTAACGTATGAAACAATCTCACGGGCCAATAGTTTGAGACCCCTTCTGCAAAGTGAATTTTACTTATATATATTATGAAACAGGGTCATATAGATTGAACTGGGGAACTTTTCCTCTGCCGTGATTGAATGGTGTTATCAAAAGTGTCTTTTTGGAGAGAAGTCAGCGGGAACTAGGATGTCTGTCTCACTTTGTTCAGCGGGGAAGGCAGTCTTGTCCCCAGGGAGTGATTCTATTTCACACAGAGAGGCTTACGTCTTTCAAGCATACCATTGTCTCGTCTAATCCCACAGTCCTGCCCTGCTGCAATGCCATCCATTCAGTCGCCGCCAGCATATCGGCCTCTCTCTCTCACTTGCTTCCTCACTTTTTGCTCTTTCTTGGTGGCTTGCATGTTACTACATGGACCACCAACAGGCTGCTCTCATTCATAATGACTGAGAAGGAGACATTCAGGAGAGGTGGGACAAGACGAAGACATCAGTACAGAGAGGCAGTTTGTGGCTTTGTTTAGTCCCCAGATGGAACAATAAAAGCAGTAGTTAGGGATCTTGACCTCGCCGGCCTTTTGAACACAATCTGTGACCTCTCTCGTCCCTCCAGAGGTTCGACCGGCCCAGTTGAGTGGTGTGTTTTACGATTCATTCAAGTGTCTGTTTATAGGGGGATGTTCATCATGTCCTATGTCAGTCGGGCCGGCTGCACAGGAGTTTAGGGGGTTTGTCGCTAATGCAGTGTTGTTTGCTGTGTGGATCTTTGTTGTTTGACCTGTCATGGTGCTCTTGCACATGATTAAATGATTGTTGTGATATGCTCTGGTCATTGAGTTGCTGTGGCTCAAGTAGTTGTTGGTTTAAAAGCCAAAATGAGCAAGTTGTTTAACCATTTCCCTTCACTCTTAAAGGGATAGTGAAGGGATAATCTTTTTCTTATGCGGAACATAAGAGATATGGAATATAAGAGATTCAACATTAGATAAATATTTACCACTTGTATTTCAGATACTGTGTTTGCCATAATAGAATAAATCAGAAATTTATATATATATATATATATATACATATATATATATATATATATATATATATATATATATATATATATATATATATATATATATATATATATTTTGTGTGTGTGTGTGTGTGTGTGTGTGTGTGTGTGTGTGTGTGTGTGTGTGTTAGTGTTGTCAAAAGTACCGGTACTTCGGTACCAAGTCGGTACTGAAATTTTGAAAATGTGACGATACCAGCATTTCTGTAGTACCGGTAGTACAGAGAATCCGGGTATATTCGGTACCCACTGATAAGGCTGTTGGCAGTATTTACTTGAATATGACACGAGTGAAGCACAAAGCTTTGTTTACAGAAGAAATAATAGGTTAGCAATTAAATGTGACATCGCAGCCATGGAAACATTTTGGTTAATGCCGAATAAGAGAGGTGCGTGAGTCCATACATTTAAGCTTCGTATTCTGTTTTCCGAATCGCGATCTGGTCACCTGATTAGCAGAGAATTTAACAATATTCCATTAGTTATTCCACTGAACATGGAATCTGTTTCTTTTCCCACATCTTCACTCACGCAGGGGATTATAACGTTTCTTTCGTTCGCATTTAGGCCTATTATAGGCTATTCGCATTCTTTACTGTGGTAAAGTAGAAAAAAACACCGTAGGACAGAAACCTTTTTGCTTGCACGTCAGTTTCTATTTAACAGAGTTTGTGCTTGTTATTAGACTTTATAAGGCGCGTCAAGTTTATTTGTATACATCGCGTTTCATACGCTGGTGATTTTTACTTTCGTTTTCTCTGGCAGCGCTAAATCAAACATAGCCTGAATGTCTTGCCCCTGCAGAGGATAAAACTCGCTCTTCAGACCTTTTACAACAAGTGACAGTTGTTTGCAACATCAGGAGATAACGAAGATATTATTAAAGAGAAATGGTCTCATTCCTGCTCGTGTCCATATCCCTCTCAAAGCGCAAAGCGGCTATATCAAAGTAATAACGGGACTTTGGCTATATATGACGCGTCTTTGTGTGGAAATAAAAAACGAATGCTTTTTAAAATAATATTTAACTTTCTTATTATTTAGGTTACCATTATTTACCGATATTTATTTCATAGTTTTACAGGCTGTAGTGTGTTGTTTCTCTGACGGAATAGCTAAAATAAACACGCACGTCTGTTACCCCTGTTGAAAAAACGAGCATATGCTGGTAAAGTAGGTTTTGAAGCTGGTATGCTGGTTTGAGCTGGTTTATGCTGGTCCAGGACCAGCTTAGGACTAGTATGGACCAGCAGCACCTACCTTACCAGCATATGCTGTTTTTTTCAACAGTACACAATGGATGTTTGAGCATTTAATTATTATTATTTTTTTTTTATATTTCAAAATTTATTTCATTGAGGTAGCCTATATATACACACACAAACACACACACTCCAAATCATATTTAATGTTTTTAAAATAGGCTATATAAAATAGTAAAATAGTTCCAATAGATTTTACTGTGGTACCGAAATTGGTACCGAGAACCGTAAAATTTTCATGGTATCGGTACCGACTACTGGAATTTTGGTACCGTGACAACACTAGTGTGTGTGTATGTGTGTGTGTGTATAAGCTTTATGTAAATCATAAGCATTGATTTTGTGAAAATAAAATCAGGCCTATGGGGAGTTATGTAGTTACATTTTTCCCATTGCAGTGTAAATTGTTCCAGTTCATGGTTAACAAATGCTGTTATCCTTTCCATTTTGTAAATGTCCTTTGCAATTTCCATGCATTTAGAGTTGGGCTCTCCTGTGACAACCATTTCCTGGCAAAAGTCTTTTTACCAGCTTCCAACAATATATTCATTAATATTTATCTCTTTTCCACCATTTCAGAGGTATATATGCAAAAAATAAGGTTTTATTTTCTAGGGTCATTACACATTTAAAAATATACTACAGGGCAATGTGTATCCCTGTCTAAAAATCTTTGATAAAAAAATATGGTAATGGCTTGCATTCATGTTTTGTTTTTTATAATCTATACACTAAAAGTCATGTCAAAAAGGTTTAAAGAAGAAATAAATGCATACAGGTTGGGAACAACATGAGGATGGATAAATTGTTTTTCCTTTAATAAGCTTTTACTTAAAATCTTGAAAAGTTCATGTCCTGGTTTTTTGTCAGCTACCATTTTATACATGGGTGCTTTTTAAGAAATTGAAATTCCAATGTTTTTTTTTTTTTTTTTTTACAAACCATCTACGAACCCCTGATGCTTCAGTTATCCTGTTTCAATCTATATTTATGTCCATTACAGTGATTTGAAGAACCTATAAACATCAAAATATTCAAAGAACCAAATAGCAACTCAACCGTATAAAAGAGTTTGGAAGGAAAGTTCTTTTCTGAACCAAAGGCTCTGCAAAAGTTATTTTACTTTTCAGTGTTCAAGGCACTTGACCTCAGATTGGACCATGGGATTCTCTTTGTAGCAAGTTATTTTGGATAAAAAAAAAAAATCTGAATGAAGAAAAGCTTATTGTTTCATGAATACCTCCCCTACATGTCATTGGAGGATGGACACATAACAGATACAGAGTCCAGGGGGTTTCCTCTGAACGTTTCATCTCACTTGGATGTGAATGAAACCACTGTCAGCAGTGGCGACAGTAATTTGTTTGGCTTATAAAGACTGCATTTGCTGTTTATTGCTCTCTTTGATGGAAAATTCAAAGTCCATCCATCATGAACCTCTGAAGAGGAGTTCAAAATAAACCCATTTTAATTAGCATTTAAATTTCTGTTCGTTGTGATTTACAGTGCCATCCACTGAAACTGCCTCTCTGTCTGTTATTTCTGTTATCACAGCCACAGTGTGTCGAGCGAAAGGCGGCAAGCATTTAACAACATTATTCTGGGCTGCTATTTTCAGTTTGTTGCTTTAAAAGCGGCGATACAATCTTGAAAATCAACCATCTGTCCTTCCTTTGAAAACTTCAAAAGCAGATGTGTGAATCTGCAAACTTTCATCTTCTTTGACCTGAGAACTTTGATTGGTGAGCAGCTCTGTACTTTTCCCCCTTATGAAATAGGATACATCTGTAGTAATTACAGAGCTTGCAAAGCACCACTGTAGTGTTATTCCTCAAACATTCAGATTAACCTTGAGCATTAAACTTTTCAATTAATTTAGCTTGAACAGCTTAGAGTACAGACTCCATTCAGACTTTGTAGATAATTAGATCTATTTTTTTTATTTTTGTAAATTTTTATGCTAGGGTGGATGGCACATGATGTGTACACTAACATTTGTATATTGACAAAGTGTATATTTTAGGTCTTGTAACTGGTCATCAAGTTTTTCACCCTTTTTAATCTTTTCCCCTTCACCTATTTAATTTTAAATAGTCATGCAGTGTGACGTGCATATTTAAACATCCAAAAATTCCATGTAAGCCCCAATTAGCATGCCATCATAATCAGGGCTCGACATTAATGCTTGTCCGCTTGTCCGAGGACAAGTGGATTTTTTGAAGGTGCAAGTGAAAGTGAATTTTACAAGTAGCCTGATTAAAATGTCAATAACAAAAAATAAAATAAAATAAAGAACTAGGGAATCACCAAAACACAAGAATGATTCTGATAGTGAATGATAGTGGATGATAATATAATGTACTAGAGGCGTAACAATACATCAATATAGTTTGATACATTGATTATATGTCTAACGATGCAATGTAGGCTGTAGGCTATATTTATATATTTAAGGGGCACCTTTATTTTCACACTCCACATTTTCACGCAATGTCAATCTATATGCATTTTCTCCAAGGCGTGCATTCTGGTTTAAACTACCTTTCAGAGCTCGCAAAAGACGCTCGGGACAGTTGATGGAGCTGTCACTGTCCGATTGGGTGCTGAATCTTCTTAAAAGTTTATAATATAATATAGTTCATAATATCGATATATTGATCAATATATCCCTGAAACAAATTGTATCATAATCATATCACAGAATATTTTGAGGTATCTGCAACTATTGTATCGCTGGCTATAATAATCAATATTGTATCGTATCATGTTGAACCGTTTGATTGACACCCCTATAATGTACTATGTACTAACGGTAACAAGGTTGCGCTGTTGAGGCTGGTGCAGCCTCTTGAGGAGAAATCGAAACAAATGAGTGCAGCACACACAATAAAAACTTACTGCAGTAAAAATTCAAAATGTGGAGTTTTATATTTATAAGATATGATACTGTTAAGCAATCACAAGACCAAGAGTGCTGTTTTCCTGAATACCATCACAATTGAAAATGTGACACTGATTTCATACAACAGTTCAATAAATAAGTAGTTAAAACTAAGTCATTTACATTGTATATGCAATATTGTTCTTTTTCAGCAGTGAAAATAGTTCCAAACAAAGATCACAGCAGAACCATAGCGCATCTCACAGCAACACTCAACCGTGTTTTCATTAGTCTGAATGATTCAGCGTTTTGAACGAATCAGTTGAGTCAAAGATTCAATGAACCATTCATAAACAGTTTTGTTTTATTTTTAAATGATCTTTCCAACATTTCTTATTTGTATATTCAAAAAATATTTAAAACAGTCTCATAATATTATTTAATGCACTTGTATTTTTTCAGTGTAAATTTAATTTGTAACACCCCTATAGTGTCCTATTATTTTAATTGAATTTATTGATTGAATTTAAGAATATAAAATGAAAGATGAAGCATACATTTAATAAGATTGGGGGTAGTGGTGTTAGCCTTTTATAAAGGTAAAAATAATAATTAAAAAAATGCTCTCTTGGTAAATATCATAAATATGCAGATTTAAATATGTCAAAGCTGATAGAACAATGATGAGGATATTGATTCAGAGTAAATTATATTTACAACACAAAAATTCTATTTTTTTTTTTTTTTTTCTGGATGTGCAACTTTTTTACTCATACAAGTGAATGATTGATTAAAATGGGTTTAGATGAAATATAGCATGTCAGATTTCTGAAAGTCTTTCATGTCAACTACCTACTCAGATTTTAGATTTACTATATGTAAATCTAAAATTTATTTGCATTGATGATAGAATGCTTGGCATTCAAAATATGTGCATACTGAATTCTGATTGGTCTTCTTCTGTATGACTAATAAATTGTGATTGGTCTTATACTGTAGCTTTCTCGCTTCTATTCAACCTTTTATAGTCTAGTTTACATTACAAAGATGGTGTTGCGTTTTGTATTCTCAGGAGTGTCATGACAACAGCAGTGCTGCTCTGATGTGGCATTTAATTCCCACAGAACCAAAGACTAAAATCTATACTTACCTAAAACTTTAAGACTAGTCTTTGGGAGCCTTTTAGAAATGCAAAAGTATTTGCAATGTAAAGAAACACAAATACTCTTGCCAACGTTTCTAAATGTTATGCAGTTTTATGTTTTTCTAAACTTTCATTGTATAGTGTGTCACAGATGTCTGGCATCTGCGGCGGAGAACCCGAGGGACTCTTGATTACTGCTTTGTGTGTGTGTGTCCGAGTGTATCCTCCACTGCTCTGACACAAGTCTACACTCGTCCTTGAGTATCTTCGGAAAGGATTCTGACAGTAGCGTTGCTTAGAGACCGTCTCTGTGTGTTCTCCGTTCACTATAAAGCCCAAAACTCGAGGATTAGAGGACAAGAAAGGTGTATGAATGCCGTTTGTAGACAATAAAAAACCCAGTCAGTAACTCTTTAAAACTTTGTACAATAAAACATACAGCATAATGGGTTATGGTGCTTTGGTTTTACAACAGGTGTCCCACTGCTCTGAAAGCTCCTTTCTCCACATGGAAGGTGTCATTCATATCCATGTCATGGCCCCTTTGTGTTACATGACCTTTTTTGACACACCCTGGGAGCATGCAAAATTAGCACTGGATTTAATGCATTTGCGAAAGATTTGAAGTTCTCAGCTGTTGTCACAGGATGTGACATGGAATGATCTACAGCTTGTTTTCCACCTCTGGGTTTGTTTGCATGAACGACTGGCTAGAAGTACAGAGCAGCGAGTCATTTATTAGGCAGTCATGTTCTACATTTACAGGCTTGTCTGTACCCGTCAAAAGCACTTGAGGAAATAATACGATTCTTATCCATATTCATTCTCTGACTCATCCGCCACTGGCTGACCACCGGCAAATGCAAATCAGTTTTCAGATAAGTCGTTTTTCTTCCCCATCATTAGATATCTTCCTAGCCACTGGTGGTCCCCTGCTTTCACTTCACATACACACACCAACTATATACGCACAGCGGTGGATCCAGATTAAACATAGTCTCTTTCCAATGGGCCACATGCTGGGAATATCACCCCACTGCTTTCCTCATCAACACATGGAGCTGTGCATGCTGAATAAAGGCATCTATGACTGCTTCCCTCCTACTTTTAATGAACACAACTGTTATATTTAGCCACTGTGACATTTCACTTATTTATCAATGCATTTTAAGTTCATATATATTGTTTCACTGTTTGAGGTGCATAATCCTATATTCTGTGTTGGAGTACAGCACTGCAAAAAAAAAAAAAAAAAAAGTGATATTCTATTAATATTATTATTATATATTCTACTGATATTCTATTGTCTTTTGCCTGTGTTCAGTTCCTGTGATTTAGTTCCTGTTTAATTTAGCCGGGCTCAACGCCAAGGATTTTTTCTACTGGCCCGGTTAATTTTTATGCAGTTCTTGCTCGTATCTTGTTCTAGAAATATTGACGTTATTTTTTACTGCAAAAAAAGATTAAAATACTTATTAAGAATATAATTTACAGTCTGAAGATTTTATCTAAAATGACACACTTTGCATTTGATATGTAAAAGTGTGGCATTAAAGCAGTGGTTACAAGCAAGTAAAATGAACTTTGATTTTTTTTTTTCCACATTTAATAATAATAATAATTGGTTACATTTATATAACGCTTTTCTTAGCACTCAAAGCGCTTTACATATGAAAGGGGAAATCTTCTCAACCACCACCAATGTGCAGCATCCACCTGGATGATGCGATGGTAGCCATATTGTGCTACATCGTCCACCAAATCCAGCTAATTAGTGGACTGTAGACAGTATAGGCAGGGCTAAGGATTTTTACTACTGGCCCGGTCGAGCCAGTGGTTCAAATTTTTACTTGCCCCGCCAAAATTTTCACTTAAACAGAAAAAAAATAGGCCTAAAAATAAGCCAAGTTATTATTTTCGTTGTTTTTGTTACTAGACTATGTCCTGTATTGCATGCTCGACTCAATGGATGTGTTTTTGTTTGGTTTTATAAATTGAGGGACATACTCGATAATTTCAGATCGTTAAATCAACAATTACGATATCATAGACATAGACGATATATATCGCACACCCTACAGCACTGGCCCGATCGGGCAAGTGACCGTTCCGACTACTGTCCCGAGCGTCTTTCACACTGGCCCCGGGCCATCGAACAGTCCTTATTGTCGAGCCCTGATAGGGATGATTAGGAGGCCATGATGATGGACAGAGGCCAATGGGCAAATTTGGCCAGGATGCCGGAGTTAAACCAATACTCTTTTTTTTGAAGGACATCCTGGGATTTTTAATGGCCACAGAGAGTCAGGACCTCGGTTTAACATCTCATCTGAAGGACTGTGCTTTTTAACAGTATTGTGTCCGTATCACTATACTGGGGTGTTAGGACCCACACAGACCACAGGGTGAGCACCCCCTGCTAACACCTCTTCGAGCAGCTACCTAGTTTTCCCAGGAGGTCTCCCATCCAGGTACTGACCAGGCTCAACCCTGCTTAGCTTCAGTGGGCAACCAGTCTTGGGCTACAAGGTGATATGACTACATTGTGATTTGGTTATTATAGCTAAAATGCCACATTTATCCCTCATGTTGAGATGAGAAAATAGGGCATCAAACTTCAACTAAATCAAAGTAACTAAACCAAGTAAAATATTCATAAAATATTTGCATTGCAGGTGTTATGAACAGTGTTAGGTTTACACCTGAATCCTTCAATTAGTTCTGCTGATACAGTGACAGATAACAAAGCCTTTATTCATGCCATAATCCTCTTTCCTTGTTTTTGAAATGGAAAAATGAGAGAAACTCAAACAGATGCATATCACTGGGAAATAATAAACGTGTATCCCTGTAAAAGGTTGGATTATTCAAATCTATACACAACTCGTCTGTTTTTGACTTCATGAGGCTGATTCATCTCAGGTGTCAGATTAATTCTGAAGGATTTGATATTTTCTTCACATTAATTCAATTCCAGACACTGTGATTTTTGATTATTTTTTTTTCAGTGTTATCGATCAGGAGGTTGATGTCGGAACCAGATCCGTAATCGAATTAATGATAGAGTTAGTGATCAATACTGTCAGACTGAAACCACGCTCTGGGAGAGTATTTGAAGGGCAGATCCTGTCCAGACACTGCCGAGGGCTTCTTGTGGAAAGTAGATCAGTGTTTATCTGTCCGGTGGCATTGATTAATTGCTCATATGACGGTTACATGTTTTCAAATACTGTATGAGATACAAGACTGTCTTGATAGAGGTAGAACACAGAGATAACATAAATGTGTTTGTGCAATATGATGTGTTTCCTTAACACTAAAGAAAGAAAAATAGCAAATAATATTTCTTCAATATCTCAGATGATTTTCAGGGCAAATAGAGGGTTGCTTAACCCTGTGAAGCCATTTTAATAATAATAAAAAATAATATAATAAATAAAATATAAAAAAAATATAATAAATAAATTAAAAGGTTTGAAAATGTATCAGTTTATTGAAACTTTAGAAAAAAAAACTGAGGTATGATATTTGAAACTTACATTTTAAGATGATTTTTCTAAAACATGAGAGGTAATCAAGTAAACCTAAGTTGCTTCATTAAATTTTAATCTTAAATGTGTCAAGTAAATGTTCATCTTGAAATATTACTAACAATATAACATTTATACATTTTACTTTATATAAATCATTAAAGATTTCACCTGAAGAGGGTAATTTTTACTGTTATAGGCCTAAAAAAAGTAATTTTTCTTGCTAAAAAAAGTATAAACTATAGTAAGTCAGAGGGCAGAAAGCATGTAGATTATGTGTGACAGGTTTTTTCTGCAGTTTTGATCATGTTGATAACTTAGATACCTTCATATATCAAATTTGATGCTGTAGGTTTTATAGGGTTAAGCCTCTAGCTCAGGGTTCGAAATGACTTAGGACTCTTGGGGGGGGTCCCCTAAAATTTAATTATTAAAGGTTCTGAAGGCAACCCCCCCCCCCCCCCCACACACACACACCTCTTTGTTAAAAAAATATAGATTAATAGTAAATAGATATATTTAGTTATATTGTATATTAGATATAATTAATAAACAGATTGTCTCTTTCAGGGGCGTCATGCACTCATTATTTTTGAGGAGGCACGAGTTATTTATTTATTTATTTTTTCAAACTGAATGATCATGAAATATCTTAATTCTCACCTTTATAGATTATGATCTATAGTGGGTGATGGTCAAATTAACCTAATAATGTAATAGGCATATGCCTATAGGCACATAGAGTAAAATGAAATTCTGAAAAACTATCTATCACTTCTTCTTGCTTTACTACTCCTTCCTCTTCTTCCTGAAAACAATTTCACCTGATGATTTGAGTAGCTCTTTTTGTAAAGTTCTAGGATGATTGGGGGTAATTTCGTAGGGTAGGCCTAGTGCCTCTGCATAGAAAATAATAAACTAAGTACAAGCATATATAAATGCAATAGAACAAAAATACATGTGAAATAAAGCAGTGCTTTTGGTTTTTCAGGTAAATTAACTGTATTAAGTTACAGACATCGAATAATCAAATGTAAAATAACACTGCCTTCACTGTATACATTAAATATGATTCATATAATTAATACAGTTTATCTTTAGCTACAAAAGTGTTTTTTTCTCTTTCTCTTTTGTTGTTTGATTAACTTTGGTGACACAAACAGCTGCAGGTATATTGGGTTGCTTTCCCTTTAAGACGAATGCATGTATCTAATGCCGCGTTCCAGGCAACCCGTGTTTTTCCAACCTTCTACACGTGAAAGTGCACTGGAACGGCAGTCAAACCCGTGACTTCCCACCCGTGAACTCGTACTAGATCGATGTACTCCCAGTTCCGAGCTCTGACGTCACATAGCCCGGGAAACAATAATGGCAGCCCCTACAGATAATATTGCCTACGGATGCAGTGTTTATGCAAGTGGTACACGTTGAAAAATTGATTTTAGGACAATATTGTCACAGACACGTCAGGTTCCACCTCACTTCCTTACCCACGCACTCAATCACCAGCATACTAATCACCGCCACCTGAAGATCATCAGCACCATCATCACCACCACTATAAATCCACCACACTCACACACACTCACTGTCCGGTCTCGTTTGCACTACAGCACATGTATGCTTACCTTAAGGACTCCCAACGACATACTTACCTGCTCCAGCGATCTCCTTCATCTCCTTCGTCCCCTGTTCTCCTCGTGTGCCTACCTGCCTGTGTGTGTGAGTGTCTCCACCGTCTCCCTCCAGTGCATCTCTCCTCCAGCATCTGCAAGTTTGAAAAGGACAGTATTACATGCCATTCATCTCTCAAGAAACACATATCTGCTTGTTATCACCCAGTGCTCTGCTTATTGTGAAATAAACTCACCTGGTTTGCTTTTACCTCTGTCTCCGTGTCTCTGTACGTAACAGAAGACCGGACCATAACAACTTCACAGCATGAGCACCAACGATCCATTTCAGGAGCTCGTGGACGCGCTGCGCCGAGCACTCACACCACAGTCATCCTCATCGTCACCCATCAACGCGGCTGCTTCCGCACCCACCATCACCGCTTCTTCCCCAGCATTCACCGCCAGTCCCATGGCCAAACCGGCGCCCTACAGTGGATCGGCGGAGGAATGCAGCGGATTCCTTCTCCAATGCGAACTGGTCCTGGAGATGCAGCCGCACCTCTACACTACCGACACAGCGAAAATAGCGTTTATCATTTCGCAACTGCAAGGTAAGGCCCTGCAATGGGCAGACTCCCTGTGGACACAGAAGGGCCCTGTTGTCAAGTCTTACTCGGCGTTCGTCTCTCACTTCCGTGAGGTATTCGGGAAACCTCTGGCGGACTCTTCGACTGGTGAGAAACTCTATAATCTGAAGCAAAGAAATCTATCTGTTAGCGATTATGCCTTGCAGTTCCGAACGCTAGCTGCCACCAGCGGATGGAATGAACAAGCCCTCATCACTACTTTCCGTCAGGGGTTGGAACCCAATGTGCGGCTGCATCTCGCTGCATACGAGGACTCGATGGGACTAGAACGCTTCATCCAACTCGCCATCCGCGTGGGTTCTCGTATGCAGTCGTGTCTCTTAGAGCACCAGGGCCAGTCATCCACCACCAACCTCCTCCGTCGGTCCGAGCCCGTCAGCCCTCCAGAACCAGCCACCGAACCCATGCAAATAGATCATTCACGTCTCACACCGAATGAAAGACAAAGAAGGCTGACCCTAAACTTGTGCTTATACTGTGGATCTCCGGGGCATGTAATCTCCACATGCCCAACTCGTCCTCCTCGGCCCGTGGTGAGTGCAATTTTCCCCTCCATTCAGAAAATGAAACCACTCACTACTATTGTAATCCTTACTGCTGCAAATGCCTCTATTCCAGTGGTGGCGCTCCTCGACTCAGGGTCAGCAGGAAATTTCATCTCAGGAACCCTCTGTCGTCAACTCAAGCTCAAGATCTCCCCGTCTCCGACTAGCTATCAAATCCACTCCATCACGGGCAAACCCCTGAGCCGTAGGAACATCCGTCATTGTGTGGGACCTCTTCAACTCTGTGTCGGCATCTTGCATACGGAGAAAATACATCTGCTGGTTCTGGAGGAATCCACCGCTGACGTGGTTCTAGGGCGCCCGTGGCTGGAACAACATAATCCCACCATCTCTTGGCGCACGGGCGAAGTCCTGAAGTGGGGCGACCACTGCTTCCCAGACTGTTTCCCAGTGCTTCCTGTTCCGAAATCTCCACTCTCCAAGTCTCTCGCCATCAATGCCACGTCCATCGAAAGCCCTGTAGAGAAGCGCTCTGTGGATGTTCCCCCGAACTACGCCCCCTTCAGTGACGTCTTCTGCCCGCAACGCGCCTCCAAGCTTCCTCCACACCGGCCATGGGACTGTGCCATCGATCTGCTACCGGGTGAGCCAGTGCCCAGGGGACGCATCTACCCCCTATCACTACCGGAGGAGAAGGCCATGGAGGAATACATAAAAGAGGCACTCGAACAAGGTTACATCCGCCCGTCTACTTCCCCTGCTGCTTCAAGCTTCTTTTTTGTGGCTAAGAAGGACGGAGGCTTGAGGCCCTGCATTGATTACCGTGCCCTCAACAAGATTACCATCAAGTTCCGCTACCCACTTCCCCTCGTCCCAGCGGCCCTGGAACATCTCCGCGGTGCCACTGTGTTCACTAAGTTGGACCTCCACAGCGCGTACAACCTCATCCGGATACGTGAGGGGGACGAGTGGAAGACCGCCTTTGTCACGCCCACCGGACACTACGAGTATCTCGTCATGCCGTATGGCCTGGTCAACGCCCCCTCCGTATTCCAGGATTTCATACACGAGGTGCTCCGGGAGTTTCTCCACAAGTTCGTACTGGTATATATTGATGACATCCTCATCTACTCCCGGAGCTTGGCCGAACATCGCCACCACGTTGCGGAGGTCCTCCAACGCTTACGGCAATTCCATCTCTTCCTTAAAGCTGAAAAGTACTCCTTCCACCAGCCCTCTGTCCATTTCCTGGGATACATAATTGATCACAGTGGCATCCGGATGGACGAGGGGAAGGTCTCCGCTATTCAGTCCTGGCCCATTCCATCAACAATCAAAGAACTCCAACGCTTCCTAGGTTTCTCCAACTTCTACCGCCGATTTATCAAGAATTACAGTACCATCGTCAGTCCACTCACCAACCTACTCCGTCATCAGCCCAAGTCTCTGTCCTGGTCCCAACAAGCCACCAACGCCTTCGAGACCCTTAAAAGAGCCTTCACAACCGCTCCCCTCCTCGTCCACCCTAACCCAGATCTCCCATTCGTTGTGGAAGTGGACGCCTCCACCACCGGAGTGGGAGCGGTTCTTTCACAGCAGCAGGGGACACCAAGTAGACTCCATCCATGCGCCTTCTTCTCCCGCAAGCTCAACCCGGCGGAGGTCAACTATGACATCGGTGACCGCGAACTCCTGGCCGTCAAGCTGGCCCTTGAGGAGTGGAGGCATTGGTTGGAGGGGGCTACTCATCCCTTTCAAGTTCTCACTGATCATAAGAACCTAGAATATCTGAAGGCTGCCAAAAGGCAAAACCCTCGTCAAGCTCGCTGGGCCATGTTCTTCTCAAGGTTCAACTTCTCAATCTCTTATCGCCCTGGTTCTAAGAATTCCAAAGCTGACGCCTTGTCTCGTCTGTACTCCCCTGAAGAAAAGCCTGAAGTCCCTGAAACAATTCTACCGGAGTCCATCTTCGTAAACCCGATCCAGTGGTCCGAGGAAACCATGCCCTCCTCCAATGCCTCCACACACACTCCGCCGGGTTGCCCCCAAGGCTTGCAATACGTCACACGGGCACGTCGCACTCCACTCCTGCACAATACCCACTCTTCACTTGGCACTGGCCACCCGGGGGCCAATGAGACCCTCTCGTTGCTCAAACAACGCTTCTGGTGGCCCAACATGGCCAACGATGTCAGGAGGTACGTGCAGGGCTGCAGGGAGTGCGCCATCTCAAAAAGTCCACGCCATCTTTCCACCGGCAAGCTTCTTCCTCTGCCCGTTCCTGAGAGACCCTGGTCACACCTGGGAGTGGATTTCGTCACCGACCTCCCTGAGTCTGACGGTCACACATGCATCCTGGTGGTGGTAGACCGCTTCTCAAAGTCCTGCCGTCTGATACCCCTGGAGGGTCTACCTACCGCCATGGCCACTGCTGAGTTGATGTTTAACCATGTGTTTCGCTACTACGGAATTCCTGAAGACATAGTCTCCGACAGAGGACCCCAGTTTGTCTCTCACATTTGGAAAGCCTTCTTCTCCCTCCTGGGTGTGACCGTCAGCCTATCATCTGGGTACCACCCTCAGTCGAACGGGCAGACGGAACGGAAGATTCAGGAGATAGGCCGCTTCCTGCGTACCTTCTGTCACGGCCACCAGAACTCCTGGAACCAGTACCTGGGTTGGGCCGAGTACGCACAGAACTCCCTCCGCCAAGCCACAACTGGACTAACACCCTTCCAGTGCGTACTCGGCTACCAACCCCCACTGTTCCCCTGGGATGGGGAACCCTCCAACGTCCCTGCAGTCGACTACTGGTTCCGGGAGAGCGAGAGGGTTTGGGACTCAGCTCACCACCAACTGCAGAGAGCCCTGCGCAGACGCAAGATGGCAGCCGACCTTCGGCGCTC
Organism: Megalobrama amblycephala; assembly: GCF_018812025.1. Taxonomy (NCBI): domain Eukaryota; kingdom Metazoa; phylum Chordata; class Actinopteri; order Cypriniformes; family Xenocyprididae; genus Megalobrama; species Megalobrama amblycephala. The sequence goes on from NC_063051.1 coordinate 24,554,914, forward strand.
CGACGCTCCAGTATACCAACCGGGGCAGAAGGTCTGGCTGTCCACCAGGGACATCAGGATGCGTCTGCCCTGCAAGAAGCTGAGTCCCCGCTTCATTGGCCCGTTCACCATCCTTCGGCAGATCAACCCCGTCACCTACCGACTCCAACTCCCTCCACAGTACAGTAGGATTCACCCCACATTTCATGTATCACTGCTGAAACCTCACCACCCTTCTGTTGTTCCCTCCACAGAACCTGACGTGACAGCCGCCGAGCCCCCCCTTTCACTCATCCTGGAGGACGGCACAGCTTACGTGGTTCGAGAGATCCTGGACTCCCGGCGCCGTGGTGGTCGACTTGAGTATCTCGTCGACTGGGAAGGCTATGGCCCCGAAGAACGCTCATGGGTCCCCAAGAATGATATCCTTGATCCTATTCTGTTACAGACCTTCCACACCAACCACCCAGACAGACCTGCTCCACGCCCCAGAGGAAGACCACCACGACGTCGGGGTCCGCGGCCCTCAGGAGCGGGCCGTGGGAGGGGGGTACTGTCACAGACACGTCAGGTTCCACCTCACTTCCTTACCCACGCACTCAATCACCAGCATACTAATCACCGCCACCTGAAGATCATCAGCACCATCATCACCACCACTATAAATCCACCACACTCACACACACTCACTGTCCGGTCTTGTTTGCACTACAGCACATGTATGCTTACCTTAAGGACTCCCAGCGACATACTTACCTGCTCCAGCGATCTCCTTCATCTCCTTCGTCCCCTGTTCTCCTCGTGTGCCTACCTGCCTGTGTGTGTGAGTGTCTCCACCGTCTCCCTCCAGTGCATCTCTCCTCCAGCATCTGCAAGTTTGAAAAGGACAGTACATGCCATTCATCTCTCAAGAAACACATATCTGCTTGTTATCACCCAGTGCTCTGCTTATTGTGAAATAAACTCACCTGGTTTGCTTTTACCTCTGTCTCCGTGTCTCTGTACGTAACAAATATAACGTTGCAATAAAATTAAAAATCTAGCTACAATTCCTTGCGCTCAGGAAACCTGGAACGCAGCATAATACCGGGAATGACACGCATCCGTTTTCTTTCTCTGACTGTGTTTACGGGGAAACTCCTTGAGACGGGCACTTTGACTTATTTTTTCGAGCACATCGTTAATTTTTTTTTGTTCAAACACAAATAGAAAAGAAAGACAAGGGAATTCAGCATTCACGAACTTCACGTGCTGTCTGCGACTGCGTGGCTCTGTGCGCCGACAGACAGATCAGTCTACATTTGGATGTTTAACATAAATATATAGCCTACTGATACAGCAAAGACAACGTCGGCAGTATTGATGGTAAAATAGGCTACAGCATATTTCGTTCTGTATTGACAGGGAGTTTTTTTAAGCAGAATTTGATGAGAATTTGATGCAGTTGCAGATACCATAGAGAGTAAAAGAAACACTAGGCGGGAGGTGCCGAAAAGCGCGCTTTTTTGCATCCCTGATACAATTTCCCCCCAACAACAGCCATGTTATCACATAAGCACAATTTACCGTTAAAAAAGTCGGTGATCTTTCTTTTTCCTCTTTTTCTCTCCATGTGCAGGATTCTAAATTAAGAAAAATAATATTAGCTTCCTAGATAGCTTACCAAGCTCTCGTGTACTGTACATTCATGCTCAAATCACATTCACTTTAATCAACTCACAGACTTGAATTAAGTCATGATTTATCTTTCGTAATCACTGACTGGACAAGTAGGTTGTTAAGCTAGCTTTGAATAACTACTCTAGCTGCTAGGTCTGCTGTTAGCTGGCAGATCATTTGGCTTCATACACATAAGTTACAGCTAGCAAGAAACGGTGACAAACGTACTCTTCTAATCATTACACTGGGTATTAATGCAACTTTTGATATAGGAACTCGAACTCCTAATATTTTACTATAAGCAATTATGGAGATATAAACACAATCAAAGCCCTTACAGGATTTTCATTTAGGATTTCACTCTTTGTGATGTCACGTTTTGACGCGTTTATCTAGTACGTGTCTGCGGGAGCACCACAACAACAATCTGTGACGCTGTTTAGGAACTCACTCGGCTAATAGCTGCCCTGATTGCTGCCTCGCGCTAGGAAATAAATTAATTACTGTTATAAATACAAAATGTCACTAAAACCTATAATTTTCACAATCATTTTTAATGTTAAAATATATTTGTCAGGGACCCCCCAAAATCCAAAAATGAATTCTTATGAGGGGTCCCTGATGACTTATGGAAGGTCCGGGACCCCCCCAGGCCCCCCTCATTTCGAACCCTGCTCTAGCTTCTCAGATGTTTCTCTTGTGAAATGCACCTAAGTCTCACATGAGTCTCTTCTAGAGATTCATTGTCTCCAACTTCTCAATATGAACTCAAGCATTTCTCATCAAATTCTCCCAAGATCAAATTATCTGAGCTGATATCCACATTCATTTTGTTGTTCTACACATGTGCAGTATGACTATTGACTCTTGTGACTCTTTATTTTTCTCTTGTGAGAACTTTGGGAGAAACAGCTGAGGTCAAGTTGATACTAAAAGAAAACATAAGTAAGAAATCATGCATGTCTCCTGAGCTATAAAATGTAACTCTGAGAAATTAGATTTGCATGTCTTGGCATATATTTGTGTGCTAAAGAAACATACTGTACACTGTATACTGTTTTGATCAATTATTTTTGACAGTGCTTGCGTTTTTTGTTTCTTTTCACATCACATGCTTCTCTCTATATGAGCTCATTTCTCACATTTTCTACACATCCATGATGCTGCTGTGTTCTGCTCATAGTCTCAAGTCAATGACCCAACCAGACTGACTAGCTCAGTTCCATCTCTTTTTCTCCTTACACTAGCTCACAGGGATTAGAGCTTCATTCCCACATTCCACGTCAGCCATGTTGAGAGGCTCATCAGAGCAGCGCTATGTTGCTCTTCAGCATGCTATCAATCTGCTCCTCCTCCTCTCTGGGATTATCCGCTCGCTCAATGGACCAACTGGAGCGACCAGACACAAACCAACAGGCTGTGAGGAGCCATCGTCTTCTAACGGAGTCCATTAAAAGATTTGTGTTCTCCTGAAACACTGCAGTCAACATTTGTTGCTCCTGTGAAAAAAAGCAGTAGAGCTGGTCACCATGTTGTGTTTCGGATGTTTGTTACCTAGTTCCTTAACTAGCTTTACCAGTAAGACTCAAGATAGATCAAGCTGAGCTTCAAATGAATATCCTGTATAAGTATTTCATAAGGTATATTCTTGATAAGAGTGATACCTTCAAGAGTTTGGCTTATTGAGGAGAGATATTGTATAAGTTTTAAGTTATAAGTAACTTTTCTGGCCATATTTAGAATCATTCTGGAATATCATGCAGACTTGCAAGGTAAGCAACCATATAGAAATCTGCTAAAACAAACAATACAGCATAGCAAGCATATAACAAACACTCACCAAACTGTAGTATTGTTTTTTCTTTTTTTCTTTTTTCTTTTTTTTTGTCTTTTCATCTTTTGACAAAAAAATATCCTTTAAATGTAGGCAATATTTTGTCATATCATTGTCATTTGTTTTAAATTATTTAACTTTGACTAAAATGACACCTATTTTTAGTCACCAAAAATATAATTTTAGTTGACAAGAACAAATAAGTGCAAAATTAAATCTTTTTAGGTGTGTTTTAGTTCATTGTTATGGAAAAGCATATTTACAACTTGACTTAGACATTCAGACTAGCAACTTAATTCAAGTTCACTTGTGCTTTTTCATAATTTTTGCAGATTTAAGTGATATGTTATGTTCACACATGTATAGGATGCATTTGGGTGAGTTATTTAGCTTGATAGTAAAGCGTTTCAGTTTACTGGTGTTCATTTGTATAAGCCCCCAACATTATTGACTATGATTGGATAATTTGCGAAGCTCATATTTTTTCTAGATTTTTCTTCTTTCATCTTTCAAAAACACTGTTAGTGAATTATAAATATCTTGCTGTGCTATTTTTTCTGTTATAGTTTTGTGAACTGTGCTTTAAATACAATCATTTAATTATTGGTGCACTTTTTCTTCATCTCAATATCATCACAGAAACCCTTTGTTCATTTTCGTCAGTAATTTCTCTGATATGATAGTTTGCGCAGAGTGTTTTGCACAGGCAAGCACAAAATGTAGTTTTATTCATGACCTTGCTTGTATGACATTGTTTTTACTGTTCCTATAACTTCTCTCTGTTCCAAGAAACAGGCAATAAGTTCTGGCTGCCAAGGCAGAAGAACATGTTATCTTTCAATCGGATTACTAATGAACCATTTTTCAGAATTAAATATTTCCCCCTTTGCTCTCTCTTTCTCTCCTCTGCTCATATGATAAGGCGTCCTCTCATTTAGTACAGTGATAACTCACTGAGGCATGTTAACCGCATCCCTGAGCGCTTCTTTAATTGACTAACTTTTTAGTATCTCTCTCTCGTTCTCAAGTTATTTAACATTCATTTCACTAACAGAAAAGCGAGAACTGCCAGTATATCTCTCAGAGACAGACCCTCAACATCAAATCACACACACACACACACACAACACAGAGCTCGGTAACAAAATTCCCTCTAGTGCAGACACAATGTGCATCAACAGCACTTCGCCTCTGTCAGTCTTGAATTATGTATTTTGTTTGATTTTCCCACAGCAACGACTGCACACATGCATGAGGGTGAGAGAGAGAGATGCTATAGATCTTGATTACAGTGACACTCTCATCAGAACACACATGCTCACATAAACGCTCTTGTCAATAGTGAGATGTTAATGTGAGCAATGTGAGCGAGAGAGCCGTCCTGGTAATTAATTCCAATTCAAGGCCTAAATGCTTTGAGGAGAGATAACTGTGTGCCGCCATATTGTAGAGCGTTAAGATCTGCCTCTCCACTGCCTGCATATTGCACTGCTGAAAGAAGTGAAGACGACAAGAAAATGTACAGAGGAAAAAGCTCTTTTAAAAAAGCAAGTGAGCTGCTCTGCTCTCTTGTGTCTGAACAGATACTTTCTAAAGGGAATTTCACAATGACGATGAATTGTAGCAACAAAACCAAGTCATTCCTTATCAGTGATAATCTGTGATTTACAGTGATGCAACAAAGCTGGGCAACTTTATGCACTACCAACAGCACAGAGATGGAGAATGAGATATTTTAGTTAAACTACCATTTAAAAGTTTGGGGTCTGTAAGATTTTGGAATGTTTTTGAAATATATCTCTTATGTTCACCAAGGTTGCATTTATTTGATCAAAGATACAGTAAAAATAGTAATGTTATGAAACATTTATTACAATTTAAAATAACGGTTTTCTCTTTTAATATATTGTAAAAATTAAATTTATTCCTGAGATCAAAGCTGAATTTTCAGCATCATTACTCCAGTCTTCAGTGTCACATGATCCTTCAGAAATCATTCTAATTTACTGATTTACTTCACATGAAACATTTCTTATTATTATCAATGTTGAAAGCAGTTGGGGACAACAGGCGTAGGACCATATCCAATCTTTATATTCGGTCAGAACCAAGGTTATAATCGTTAACGAAAACTAACGAAAAAACGAAAACTAGGTGGGAAAAAAACATTGTCGTTAACTGAAATAAAACAAAAACGAGGCATTACAAAAAAACGATAACTAACTAAAACTGTAATGTGTGTTTGGCAAAACTAACTAAAATAAAATAAAATTATAGATTAAATGTCCTTAGTTTTCGTCTTTATCAATGTCTTTCATAGAGCAAATAACGTTTAGCTGCATTTTCTTTCCCTGCGTCTTTCACATACACGCGCGCGCACACACACACACTGCCCCTCCAGTCAGTGCACACCGCGTCTCCATGAGAACGAGTGTTCGACTTTGAAAGCAAGTTCGCTAAAGGTTGGTATCTCGTGAACACCTTTACACGAACACACATTAAAAAGTGGTATAAAAATATTTTTAATTCTGAATATAACTTTGTCAGCGTGTTAATGTCGACGCGAGAAGCGATTGCAACTGCAGCACGTTAACTAGACGCAAGTTTGAGGTAAAATGCACTTGGGTTGTCGAATGTCAAAACACTATATAAGCTGTGATTCAAATATTAAATAATGTCATTTGTTTACTCTTACACTGAATATTTGCTGCTTCAATCCAAATGTGTTTGCATAGTTCACCCAAAATTAAAATTACTGTGAGAAAAAAATCAAGTTTACAGAGTTTTAGTGTCACTGAAGGTAAACCTGCGTTGCTCATGGTGGTTAAACGTTAACTTATCTCTCTTAACGTGCTCTTGCTGAATGGCACGGATTGCACTATGGACTATTGTACCTTTTGTATGTTTTAATTTTTTTTTTAACTGTATTTATTTTTTATAACGAACAAGCTGCGATGTCACATTTCCGTTGCTTTGTTGTGTGTGCGTGAGGCGCGGGCGCGATCAAACAGCTGTCTTTGCAGTGGACTTGCCTCATCGTCATGGCAACGGTTCGTAGTCAGGTCAGATTACGTCAGAGTTGGTTGCCGTTTGTTGGATGCTCAGACTACCAAACTAACGCCGATTAAACATGTTCAGTCTGGTGAAAACCGAATCAGACCAACGCCAACAGGGGTATCACACCGATCCAACAAACTCCAACAGACGAGTTTGTTGGCGTTTGTCAGTGCGGTGTGAATTGGCCTTTACACTGAATGTTTGCTGCTTCAATCCAGACGAGTAGGCTATTGTAAATTGTACAGCTGTGGTATTTGTATAGGGTGTGAATTCTGTATAGAAGATGTGTAGATTTTTGGTAGATTTTTTGGCAATTTTGTGAAGGTGTCACACACACACTAAAAAAAATTGAAAAGCTGTATTTAAAGTTTTTTTTTTGTTTTTTTGTTTTTGTTTTTTTGTTGTTTGTCATGTTCTTTTCTCAGATTGAGCTCCCTGATAATCTGACATAAATGTCTTGTTGTGGCTTAAAAATGGGTTGAATAGGCTACATGCGGTTCATGTATGTCTTCTTTAGTCTGTTGGCTCTTTAGGTTTTTTTCTGGCACACATCACTTAGACATTTTGCACTTACTGCGGAGTGTTGAGACTGTTTACATATTTGTGCCCATATGTACATTTTATGTACTGGTTTTATTTTTGAATGAATATTTTCTAAAATTGTATGATGTTTTTGTTGAGTTATTATTACACAATACTTTTTCTGACCTTTTTGAATCTTGCCCCTGACAAATAACCCAAATTACAAAAAAAGACTAAAACTAACACTAAAACTAATAAAAACTAAACTAAAACTAAGCATTTTCAAAAAATAAAAACTAAACTAAACTAGCAAACCCACTTTAAAAACTAATTAAAACTAAACTGAATTTGAAAACAAAAATTCCAAAACTAAATAAAAATAAAAACTAATGAAAAATGCAAAACTATAATAACCTTGGTCAGAACTAAATAATATGATGTCCTACCTGCCTATCAATGTAGGTTATGTTTTTACATACCCTTAAGCAGCCTGTTCGTGCAGACTTCATACGTCATCAGCGCGTTTCATGCTATGCAGAGTTTATACAGACACAGACCTCAGTCACGCACCACAAACAAACAGCAGCCACATTTTACAGTTCCTACCGAATCAAAACAACGAACTTATGCTGTGTTCACGCCATAACTACTGTAATTAAGAGATGGCAACCCGCGATGTTCTAACCAGAGCAGTTCAGTCCTCAGACTCGAAATTATGCGTTTCCATGTCAGCAGTATCAACACCAAAATTAATCTGCAGCAGTCAGGTACAAGCTCTCTAAAGCTGGGGACACACCTAACGATTAGCTGAAACATTCTAAGACTGAACTGAACACACATACCGATTGTTTCCTTCGACTGGAGCCGATTTTAATCGTTGACAGTCGGAGAAGAACGCAAACGTTTACGATTGAGACCGCTGCTAAGCAACACACTGTGCGCGGGATCTTGAAAATGGATGTAAACAAACAAACAGCTGGCGCTCTTCATCTGCAGCTTTGTGCGGAAAATAACAAAAAAAGAGGAAAAACGCACAGGATATGTGTGAGGTCCTGGCTGGAGAGGCAACATGGACTTTGTTCTCTACAGAGAGAATTTGAGGCGAGTAAACTTTGTTAAATTAATCTATTTTTAGGGCTTGCACTCCGGTGGTGTCGGCCGTTGTTAAGCAAGCTGCGATCCTCAATGAAGCTTGTTCGACTTGAAACGGCACTGTACAGACCATTAAATTACCACAGAAGTAACGTTATAGCCTACTACCACAATGCGACCTCAAAGGGCACTTTCACTTTCGCGATGAAAGGGGCAGGGCTCTTTATATTCTCTCTGTATATATTGTATCATTAACTGTAAATTTTGTGTCCATATCAGATAAATAATATATATACAAAACATGATTAAAAAAAAAAAGTCTAGTCATTATCTTTATCACTTGTTGCCCCCCTATTGGCTGGTGCCCCAAGACACTCGCCCAATCCCGTCTATGGATAATCCGGCCCTGTACGTTAAGTTACCTGACACGACCAGCTTCTTTCCTTATCGCTTCTATTATGGTATTCCTTCGAAGATATGTTGTATAGACATTCGTACTCAACCAGTTTTTCTTCCATACCGGTTGTCCAATGTGCTTTTATGTTGCAAACGTTTTTTGACGCCATTTCGCCGCTTGCTTACAATCGCCTGACACAGTTTCCAAGGAAACAGAGATGTCATTGGTCGCAAATATTACGCTGCCTTCACGTGCTCTCAGCGCTATTGTAAAGATGACTTTCCTTGAAAAAAAGGAAAGTCACCAGTTCGAAACTTGAATGTGATTTGCTCGTAATCACTACTTCAGAAGTGGGAATTATCAAATTTGAGAAGAATCTTTGTGAGGAGGACTGGCAATGACTGTTTCTAAAATTCTAAGACTAGAATCTTTAGACGCAGCACACTGCACGATTTTAAGCACCAACTGTAAACACCGACTGAACGCAACTGGCTCTGACTCGGCGCGATTGGACATGATCAGTCGTAAGTATCAAATTACATTCATAATCGGCCTTACAATCGTTAAATGTTTGCCCGGCTTAAGTCGTTTATGTTCATTATTATTGTAATGTTATGTGCTTTGAGACGCAAGGTAGTTTAACGTCGTCTCTTGTGATGTTTTGCCTACAGTGTGTGTGTGTGTGTGTGTGCATGTGTTTTGAGGAGGCATGGCTTTGGGCGGCGATAGGCTAACGTTAGCATTTCCCAGATATCTTACTGCACCTTTAATATAACATTAAAATGACATTTTCATTTTTACATTTTTCCCCTTTAGATTAAATAAAATTTTCTGTTTCAAATGGAAAAATTGCAACAAGCTGGAAATTTTACAGCTATAATGTAACTCCATGAATTTATAAACATGATGAAAAAGATTAGTGATTACCTTGTACTGTATTTGTTTTTTTACTGATGCTTTTAAGACTATCACAAGTCATTTCTGTCACATCTGTGTTCGCCAGTTAGTGAACATTATCTAGCCCTGATTATGAAATATAAGTAGGGCCTATATGCAATTGACATTTTTACTTGTCAGAAATGCATTCTTGGCTTAGATTCTCTGTAAAGTATGCATGCAATGTTGCTTTGGAATTTGGCCATAATTTTAATTTTGCTGCCTATCCTTTGGAACAACTTGGGCTTTTGATGCCTTTCAAGGTTTTCATAGTATTGAAAAAAAGATTTCTCACCCTGCTGTCTTCCCTATTAAAGCCGAGAGCTCTCTCATGGGTCCCCATCTCTCTGAGGAGGGACCTGCTATGGCCACTGACCACATTGTTATAATAGACAGATTTATGTGCTTGAGGGACTCGTAAAGCTGCTCCCTTTTTCCTCCCACGAGTCACATCACACCATACTATTATAATCCAGCTGGCAGATAGAAACACTTTCGCTCTCTTTTTCTCTCTGTAAACGCACTCGTGCATAAGAGGAAATACAGGTGCATTTTAACTGAGTGTGAGACAACATCATGGACAACCCGTCAGCCATCACCTTTTACTCCTGTTATACTACACTTCTAGCTCTAATGGTGATAGATGTGGCACTCTTGTGTGCTCATGCATTATAACGAGAAGCAGGTGGTTTTTATTCCCCAGGAAGTGTGTTGGTGAGCGTGCATTTGACTGATATCTTGTACATCAAATGAATCAGATATGAGCATGAGAGCGCACTGTGCAGGTCACGACAACAAACCCTCCCTGGACACACATTCAGTGTCAGACAGGTGAGCAAATAGCCAGTACTCTGTGAGGTCAGATACCTGGAGAGGTTAATTACTGTTGTGTCCCGAGGCCAAACATTAACCCAAGTCACCCACGGGCCACGGCATTTACACTAGCGCCAACACGAATGGCTAAATCCTCTGAGGTCACGCGATCACTCACTCAAAAGGTCATAACGGGTGTCACTGTCACAGCTTCTCAAGCGCAAAGTGCCTATTCCCAAATGTTAGTGTCAGGGTATTGATTGGTGGCAGACGGTATCATTTAATTGGTTGACGACACTCTCTGGCCCTCAGCATTTAATCACATGCGGTGCATTTATGAGACGCTTCTGAAACCCCAATTAATCAAAACACAACAATCAATGAGCAGCAGTGTGTGTGAATCTTAAACCATCTACTTTAGGAGCAACTCCCCCAATTGCTGTGTGACAAAAAAAAATGTTTGTTTCACCATTTAGGCATCTGTTATTTAACAAAAGCCTTCTAGCACTTTTGTCTTTGATTCTTTCTGTAAGCAGAGATTAACTGTTAGTAATGGCTCACTGCATTTGTTTTGGTGAACGTGATTTCACCAAGTGCAACATGTTCCTGGATCAGTATCTTTGTTGATCCTGGAACAACATTCCAATCAACCAGTCAGATCCAGATTCAGATTCAGATATCTTTATTAGTCCCCAAGGGGGCAATTCAGTTCTACAGCCAATCCATCCAATAAGGGTTAAATTAGAATTATTAGCACACAATAAATATAAAAATTATAAAGTTAAAAAATGTATACAAACGATCACACCCTGACATACACATACAGCACAATACACACATTCACCTGCCAGTGACAAAACAAAGCAGTGGAATACAAGAGCCATTTATGTAGTTATGAGTTCTCATTCAAGAATCTTATAGCAGAAGGGAGGAATGAGTTTGCATAAACTCTGAGGGACAAGTTTACAGTTTATGTCAAGTTTAGGCTTACAACCAGGGTTAGGTGCTTCTACATCAGTGTTATTCACCTACCATTTCTCTCTGATTTTAAGGATAAGTTATAGGTAGGATTAGGTTTGGGGGTAGGAATAAGGTTAGGACTACATTTTTGGACAAAAATGTTGATCAACAAAATATGTTGATCCAGGAACATGTCTTACCTGGCAAAATCATGGTGACCATTGGTTTTCCAATACATAATCAAAATGTGCATGCAATTACAAAAAATTGAAACTTTTAAAAAAGAATTTGAGTGTTATTGAGTATTTGAACAAACTCCGAACACTAAATATTAAACTTTGGCATGTGACTCGTCCTGCAGCGTTATCAGATTTTCACCTATTGGATGATAAAACAGGTGAAACCTGAGTCTTGACTTGAGGGTTCAGGATCTTTTCCCACAACATAGGAACAGTGATGGCTTGTGGGTTTTAAAAAAGAGGAGGCACACTAAATTCTAGTGGTCTGGAGATCCCCTGCCGAGGATTATTATTAGCAGTAGTTGTATCAGTATTATTATTAGCATAATTCATTTAAATTAGTTTTTTGCTCACTTATAAACAGAAAATTTAAAGAAAGTACTCATACAGCAAGATAATACGAATATAATTTCACTCACTTAGCCTATCACTTGAAGCAAACATCCATCCCTCCTTAAATGTCTTTGTTAAAAGAGCACGTTAGGCCGTTTGTGAAGCTGGCTGCTGTATTTCCAACTTAGCCGTGGAGTCTTCCTTCATTTTTAATTTGTAGACTGTTTGAATGATAGCTTGGTAAATTTGTTGGCGATCAAATATTCAATATAATTACTCTCCATAATTAAGATACTTGGTACATTATCAGCGCAGTGGTAGCAGTTCAAACTGATATCACGTTATTCATGTAATTTACGCCTCTATGATGATTGGTTGATATACCAAGGGATGCTTGGCTCCTCTGCAATTGGGGACAAGATAGAGCCCAGCTCTGGATGTGCCTCCACCTCCCTTTCTCTATCCCCTGCGGTTGTTGTAATGACATCGGCAGATCCGGCACGTTCATAAAAGAAAAGCGGTGCTTTCGATTTCAGTAGCATGTTATGGTGTTACAGTGGTGAAGTTACAAACAAAAAATACACATTCTGAGACATGAAATAAAACGAATAACTGTGAATTTTATTAACATTAAATAAAATTTTAGGTAGGCTGTGCCTCCCATGATGAGCTGCTACTGCACAGGAAAAAAACACAGATAGCAGCCACACAGAATACCCTAAAGACTGGAAAAATCTAGTACAAAATCAAGTTTTAAGTAGTTTAACCTATGAATGCAAAACATGAATTTCATGAAATATTTGTTCCTTGCTCCCGTAGTACTGCTTAAAATGTCATATTTATGTCATATGAATGGTATTGATAACTGAAGTACCGTATTGCTCCAAATATAAGATGGCCCTGATTATAAGAAAAAGGCTTTTTTTAAGGCCAAATCTTGTATTTTATAAAGGATATATTTTTTTTTTTTTTTACAAAGAAAATGCCTTTATTTGAAAATAATTTTCATATAGCATATTCTTCACATTTTAATTTTCACATTTAAAAATAAACCATAAAAATAACCAGTAACCAATCTGAATTATTAGGCTATCCATCTCATAGTAAAAACCATGTAGCCTGCCAAAATTTCATTAACAGTAGAAGTGATATCTTAATGTAGTTTTGCAATCTGGGTACCATCTTCCGTTTTAAAACCACGGGAAGTTTGGTCCTGTCTGCAAGTCATGCAAACATAACAGTCACACGGCTCTTACACGGTAAGCTTTTCTTTGACTGTTAGCCTTTTAAGACTGTCTTTTTGCGCAATCTGCTAACATTACACTCTGACACATTGTATATCTTGGCACACTTGTTTTACGCGTATTTGACGCCAACTATTGTTGCGGTTGTATTATTGACATGCAAAAGTCTAGACCCTGAATATAAGACAAACCCATTTTTTTCAGATGTATTTCTAAGAAAAACCATCATCATTTATTGGGAACAATACGGTATATCAATGCTAAGAAAGTCGTACTGTTTGGAATGACATGAGGGAGAGTAAATAATGAAAAAATTGACATTATCATGGTGAACAGTCCTTTTTCCAGGTTTAAAGACTGCATACTCTTTCCTGTTGTTGCTGTCGGTCTGTTCCAGTGTAAACATGAGCCACAGCTGATAATATAATATAAAGTCATGATTGTCTTGTGTTGGTCTCATGATCCGTTAAGCAGCAAAAATCAGCGGTGCTGGAATAAGACTCGTGGGATGAGTATAGATCTGGATGGTTGATCATAATTTATGTAATTGCCAGAATCGCAGGTTCAGTTGCGAAGAGCCTGGCGGCGGAACGTGCAGTTCATCACATCCTGGCGTCTGGGGCTCTTTTGACCGGGCGCACTGAAGCACTGGGTCACCCATGGCTAATCATTAACTCATTATTGTGTATCAGGCTGTAGATCACCTTTAACTCCAGTGCATTTAGAGCTCTGACAGTTTTATGGAGGCTTCGGAATACGTCTGTACAGAGCAATAAAACACTCCAACTCAGGAATCCTGGAATGCTGTGGGAATGTGATGGCATGAATAGGCTGTGGTCTTTCTGGCTCGTGTTCAGTGATTCAGACTTCCCAGCACTCTGATTCCTAAAATGCCCAATTGCGCTAATCACTCAAGGTGTTCTGCTCTACTGGGTCATCTGTTCTTCTTTGTAGGCTTCAATAGCTATGCTACATCCTTCACTAACCTTTGATTGATTTCTGATTAATTTTTAAACCCTGCTCATGTTCTGAAACCTAATGGCAATTTCATGATCCACATCATGATGACATCATATTGTATACGTGTTCAATTGACTTTAAAACAAGAAGTCAGCTTCTCAGAAAGTGTAAAGAGCAGAAATCATTGCTCATAATCCTTTTAAAGGGTCATGAAACCCCAAAACACTTTTTTTGAGATGTAAACAGATAGGTATAGGCTGCACATCATTGAAAACACTAAAGGTACTCATTAATGTTATTCATAAGTGAAAAATAGTTATTTTTTGCATTTTTCAGAGCGATTTCTGTCTTCCGGTTTGAAAAGCTGAGTCGGAGCAACGTCACAAAATCTGACGTCGTCGTGTACTTTCGGCCCAAGTATGGGCATGGTCGAATATGCTGACGTAGACCGTTTCGAGCGATTCTCGACATCTATTCATGACATAAAGCTCATTTAATCCAATCACTGCGCTGTAGTATGCATAAGATTATAATTGCGGTATTATGCATGAGGAAGTATCACTTTTCTCGCCTCGGTGTCTTGTCATTCAGAGACATATCGTTGGTGTTCGTTTCCTCAGTGCTACAACACAATGTGTTTTCCTGAGACGCGACCAGAGCAGAGGTTTGTGTGCATGTAAATTGTTTTGCTGTAATCTACCAGCACAAATGGAAAATATGTTCGCGTGAGATCGCATTACAGTGGAGAATTCAAATGTCACAAAAGTGCGGCTCATTCACCTCTGCCTGCTCTAGCTGCATTCAAACACGCAAGCCGTAGGCTGTTTCCCCCAGCACAGCAGCACGTGTTGTTTGTATTTTGCCCGCGATGCGGTCAGAACTGGAGTTTGAATATGAACACTTTATGATATACACGCGGAGCGCGCATATGATCGGTTTCAGCGTGGAGCTTCGCGTTGTTTAACAACACTAGCCACGTGGATCCTAGCTCATACAGAATAAAGTATCTGTGTTTAAAGTTTTTATTTCACACATTCTCCTGCACCAAACATTAACCAGAATGGTGTATGCACACATATTTCATCAAGTCTTCTTCAAATGAATTATCTGTGCAAACTGGACACTGATACAGTGATGTATCCTATCTGAACACGATGACATGATTATTCTAATAGACAAAAGACTGATTTTGAGAGTGCAGTGCTCGTAAATGTAATCAAAGTAGCCTATTATTAGCCCTTTTAAATATTCTTTCGCATTTTTCCCTTGTGCTTGGGAGTTTGTTGTCATTTTCTCCGTGCTCATATATTAATATTCATTATTCTGTATAATGAGTGTGTTCTATGTCTCTGTTTCATTGGTTGTTCTCTCCCCTCTTCTCCCCCTCTACACTCCCACTTTTCCAGAGCTTTAAACGCCCATTTTAACAGACTTTTTTGAGCTTTGAGATGTGAATGACCAGGGTAAAAAAGGGGAGTTTCATGTCCCTTTAAACAAAAACTGACATGCATGCCAAGCACTTTCAAGAGATCCAGGAACAATTTCTCTTCCAAATACTTCTCTCCTCTTCCACCTTTTCACCTCATTTTGTGTTGAAATATAGTTGAGAATGTCTATTTCATAAATATGTTTATTTGCACTGACTACCATCTCTCATATGTAATATATATGCCATTTAATATCTGCATTTTTATCTTATTTAACTTTATTAATATCATAAATATGTTTATTTGCACTACCGTTAAGCGCAAGTGCCACATACTGTCAGGGAGTTAAATTGCACGTTCACTCTGCACATCGCCAGTGAAAATTGCTTGGGTATGAAAAAAAAAAAAAAAACGCCTCGAAAAACGCTGGTGATAAACACGTGCGATATTCGTCCCGGTGTGTAGGCCTTAAGGCTAAAAGTAGCTCCTAACTTGCCGATTTAGGAGAAACTCTTAAAAATAATGGACGTGTCAGCTCTAAATTTAAGATTCCTAAATTTTTGCTCTAAAAGAATTTCACAAAAAGAAAGGTTAGGAGTAATCAAGAGGACTCCTAAGTCACTAAGACTCACCAAATCACAAACGATCCTAAAATAGTTGTTGCCGGCAATCTGCCTCAGCAATCTGCCCAAAGACACTGTACACCATTGAGGCAATAGGCGATAGAGTCTTGGGTGCTGAGCCTTTGCTTCATAAATTCAGTAAATATTTTGATTTACAAATTTTAATCTGCATTGACATAACCTAAAATATTCATTTATGTACAGGCAAAATGCATCGAAAGATGGAGAATAAAACATTGCAAGTTAAAAGTTAAAAATAATATCCTATTGTCTGTGCTGATAGCCTTGTGGGCAGCTCAGGCGACCTGAATTTGAATTCCGGCTTGTGGACCTTTCCCGATCCCATCTGCCCTTTCTCTCTCCCACTTTGCTTTTTGTCTATTCACTGTCCTATTTTAATAAAAAGCCAAAAAAACCATCAAAAAAAAAAAAAAAATGTCTGATATGGCATTTGTTTTTAACAAATTCACACTTAGAAGTGATCGAATAGAGTAAACAAGTAAAATAAGCATATTTGGCATGCTGTCCGAGGGGATCAAGGGCTCTGAGCTTAAAATTAAGATCAAACCCAGAATACTCCCCCCATCCTGGGAATAAGAACCAGTCGAGAGTGAGTCGGGGTGGCGGAGGGATGCAGAAAACTGTTGAGGTAACAGGTTAGTCGGCTGTGTATATAGTCCTCCTCTTTAGCTGATTAGATACACCGTTTGAACGTGCTCCTCCTGAACTTTGTTTATAAAATATATAATTTGTCTCATGAATTCTGCAATCTCCCGAGATGCAGACATGTAAGAGGCTGACAATTAGCTGAACATATACAGGTGCTGGTCATATAATTAGAATATCATGAAAAAGTTCATTTTTTTATTGTAAATTATTTTTAAAAATGAAACTTTCATATATTCTAGATTCCCTACATGTAAAGTAAAACTTTTCAAAAGTTTTTTTTTTTTTTTTTTTTTTTTAATTTTGATGATTAGAGCGTACAGCTCATGAAAGTCCAAAATCCAGTATCTCAAAATATTAGAATATTTCCTAAGATCAATCAAAAAATGGATTTTCAAAACAGTAAAGTTCAAGTTCTTTAAAGTATGTTCATTTGTGCACTCAATACTTGGTCGGCAGCACATATAGCACAAATTACAGCATCAAGTGTGGCATGGAAGTGATCAGCCTGTGGCACTGCTGAGGCACTATTGAGCCTTCAGATCATCTGTATATTGTTGGATCGACTGTTTCTCATCTTTCTCTTGAAAATATCCCATAGATTCAGGGGTCAGGCATGTTGGCTGGCCAATAAAGCACAGTAATATCATAGTCAGCAAACCACTTGGAAGTGGTTTTTGCACTGTGGGCAGGTGCTAAAGTCCTGCTGGAAAAGGAAATCAGCATCTCCATAAAGCTTGTCAACAAATGGAAGCATAAAGTGCTCCAAAATCTCCTGGAAGATGGCTGCATTGACTTTGCACTTGATAAAACACAATGGACCAACACCAGCAGATGTCACGGCCCTCCAAATCATTACTGACTTCAGAAACTTCACACTAGACTTCAAGCAGCTTGGATTCTGTGCCTCTCCAGTCTTCCTTCAGACTCTGGGACCATGATTTCAACATGAAATGCAAAATTTACTTTTATCTGAAAAGAGGACTTTCGACCACTGTTCACTGTCCAGTTCTTTTTCTCCTTAGCCCAGGTAAGATGCTTCTGACGTTGTTTCTGTTTCAGAAGTGGCTTGGTAGTCCTTTTCCTGAAGATGTCTGAGTGTGGTGACTCTTGATGCGCTGACTCCGGCTTCATTTGACTCATTGTGAAGCTCTCCCAAGTGTTTGAATCGGCTTTACTTGACAGTATTCTCAAGCTTGTGGTCATCCCTGTTGCTTGTGCACCTTTGCCTACCCAATTTCTTCCTTCTAGTCAACTTTGCATTTAATATGCTTTGATACATCGCTCTTTAAACAGCCACCACATTCAGTAATGACCATCTGTAACTTACTTTCTTTGTGGAGGGTGTCAATGATTGTCTCCTGGACCATTGCCAAGTCAGCAGTCTTCCCCATTAGTGTGGTTTCAAAGAACAAGAGATACCCGGAATTTATACTGTAGGGATGGTCATTTAATGAAACTCAAATGTAAATATTCTAATATTTTGAGATACTGGATTTTGGACTTTCATTAGCTGTTCGCTCTAATCAACAAATAAAAAAAAAAAAAAAAAAACTTTTGAAATGATTTACTTTACATGTAGGGAATCTAGTATAAATGAAAGTTTCATTTTTTGAAATAATTTACAATAAAAAAATTAACTTTTTCACGATATTCTAATTATATGACCAGCACCTGTACTTTTTTAATTAGTGACACTTAGCCTACATTTTAAAATCTTTATTTGAATATGGCAACATGATACCTCGTTCTACAATATTTCTATGATTAAATCTCTGACAGAGACCTCTACCCATCAGCCAGTCACTGTGGGCATAGTTAGTAAGCGTGTTGACATCATTCATAGCAATGAGGTCAGCCCCGCCCTTTCTCTTAGCTTAAGACTTATCTCTATTCCCTAGTCAAAGTTGGTCTCAGCAGCTTTGTGAATAGGTTTTAAGAGAAAACTCTTAGCTAAGAACTGTACTGCAATTTAGGAGAACTCTTAGTGGTAAGATAAAATGTTTTGTGAATACGGACCCTGATGGATATAATCAATTCCTTTCCTACTTTTTTTTCTCTCATTGAATATTCATGTTTTTCTCGCAAGTAATTATAGAATTAAGTGGATTGCAAGCTTGTGCTGCATGTTGATAATGAAATGTATCAATTTCATTGCATAAATAACAAATTATCCAAAACATGCATTTAGTTTGATAATAGTGAACCAAACACACTTTTTAAGCACAAAAGAGTTTTTTAGATTATGAAACAATGAATATAGTGTCATGTTGCAGATTTTATGTAACGCAATGACATTTACAAATGCATTTATCCAAAGTGACATTGCATTTAATGTATACATTTAATCAGTTCATGCGTTCCCTGGGAATCAAACCCATGACCTTGGCGTTGCTAGCGTCATGCTCTTCATGCATTGCAAGTGAGATGTAATTGTCTGAACTCAGTGCTATAAAAGTTCAGCAATAAACCTGCGATGCACTCATCCTGTTCTGCTCATATAATATAACAACCCCAGTTGCAGATGACTTACACCTCAACCACAGAGCACAGGAGGATTTCTCCTCTCAAATCGCTCTGTGTGGTCTGCATCTCTGCTGCTGCTGCATTTATCACACGCTCCTACAATCTCTTTATCTGTCGTTTTCACCCTGTCATTATATGCAGCACAGTTCCATCTCTTTCCTTCCCTTATTAGTGTAATCACACCATTAACTTCGCTGTTGATACTTTGCACTGGGGGCCAAAGTTATTTCGTAAATCTTTTATGGCCGCGCCACAGGATGCTGCAATAGTGTGTCCTGAGGGGCTCATCTCTTCTCTCTTGTTAGATTTTTATCTTTAACTCACATACTCATACACATTTTTAGCTCTCTCTCTCTCTCTCTCTCTCTCTCTCTCTCTCTCTCTCACCACTAATAATTAGTTGCTGGGGTGATAAAAGTCCTTTTTTCCCAGATACCCCTCCGGCCAGATAATCCTGTAAGTGCCACACACCACAGTCTTTCCTCAAACAAAGATTAAAAAAAATGTTATCATGCAGCACACTGGGCTCTGTATGCAGAAAGAGAAGTTCTGCAACACCCTCAGGAATGACTGCAGCAACCATTGAGATCACGGTTGTGAATCAGTCCAAGGTCAAGATCTATCTCCTTGCTTTGTGTTATTGATTTTTAAGTGGGTATTGCCTTGACGTGCCATCCTGAGTTGTGTGTGTAAATGGCTTGTAAAGAGATGAATTTTTGAGTTTTTAAGTGTCATATTGAATTGAATTCAGACTGATAATTGAAGAACAGTTAACGTTATAAAGGGCCATGTGAATATATTGATATTTTTCAGCCTTTTGGCAATACTCCATTTATATCTTTTTGTATTTACATTGAAGTGGCTTAAAATGGTGCTTTTTCAGTCAGAGGAATCATCGCTTCAACCAATTAGATTTAATGTCAGTGAAAAGTCTATTTAAAATAGTCATGCCATCTTTTCAACACTGTTGAAAATGTTTGTCACTGTTCACTAAATGAACACAGACAAAATTATATCGAATCATTTTCATTTGATTTGATGCCTCAATTTAACTATACATTGTAATGAACAGCAATATTTACCTACATGTATTTTATTTTAAAAATGTAATTAATGGAAATGGACATCTTTGCTTGATGACACAACAAGTTTTTAAATCAAATTATTTTGGAAAAGACAGTATTAACTGATTCACGAATCAAACTTACTGAATGAATGGCCAGATAAAACAAAAAGATAAAAAAACAAAATAGAAAGATTAAATTGACTGTGTTGCTTAATCTCAAGTAAAATCATTGCAAATATATTGTGAAATTTAATTTATATATGACCCACCTGGGCATGATGACCACCCTTTTCCTGGGCATTATGATTTTGAAACCTTGTGTTTGGATTTGATATGCATTACTGTGTGCGTGTTCATGTTAAAAAGTAAAAGGAAATGTGAACATGCTTTAGGCGCCTTAATTTTCCTCGGTTTTCTCTGTTGAGACAATGAGCCTCCAATTCCTGCCTTTACTCTAATATTTACGGCCTCAGATCCGTTTCCCTCTCCTCAAATTCCTGCCGCAGCACAAATCTCCCTCAGCCTCTCCACAAATCTCCTAACATCGCATGGCACTTGAAAGCCACAAATCTCGCAGGATTGCGTAGCTGCAGGGCGACCGGTGTAGCCGAGTGTTGCACCTGGCTGCCAGTGATGAGCTCTATCACTCTACATAAACGAGAATTCCTCTTCCTGTCTGTCCGTGCATGCCGTCAGCTAGAAGATGAAAGCTAGTCTCTTAAAGACATGCACACCCTTGACATATAGGATAGCTTGATGCCACATATACACAACCAGGCATGAGTTTGGACACACTTGAATAAATTTATATTTCTCATCTAAAAAACTTTTTGATCTAAAGGCTTAAATGTTTGAAATTAGTTTTGTGAGCAAACATAAATTGTACTGATGCGTAATTTCTTTATAAATATATTAAAATAGATGCATAATTATTATTATTATTATTATTATTATTAACAACAACAATAATAATTAATATTAGTTTTTGTATATTAGGAAAGAAAATTATGAATGGGTAAACATTTATTACTGTTGTTGTTATTACTAATATTATTGGAACTTTCTTATTATTTATTTTATTTTTATGTTATTTTTATTTTGTTTAAGAGCATACGTGTGAATGCCTTAAATAGTGTTTATAAGATGCACCTCCTAAAGAAAGTTTTCTTTTGTATCTCATGTTTTGGACTACATAATTCAGATGTTGTATTTCATAGTTTTCATGACTTTACTGCTATTCCAAAATGTGGGAAATATAGTCATAGTAAGGAATGAGGTGTGATAACTGTAGTGTATATCCAGAATTAAGTGAGACACAGATGCCTCATTAGCATTGCTGATGAAAGACGGTCCCCTTCTTAACTAAAGATCCACCAGTCTTGGCACTTCTTGTGCTTAATGAAATTTGGATGCACTGTTTGTAAAAACCGAGCTGGTGTCTATGACTCACTCTGCGTCTCCTTCCCATGAGGAGTGGGCGGATAACAGGGGAGATAAGAGAGTGCTGCCCCTCGAGGGTGCTCCTCCTGGAAGATGAAAATTTCATCCTTTCCCCTTCACACCCCCAGAGTCTGCTGGGAGAAGATATCATTCCTTCTCTGCTCCTTTCTTTCTGCCTGCCGCTGTAAACACAGCTGACTTGGTCCTGCATCAGAACCAGAGAAAAAGAAAGGCTTTGCTTCTCTAAACCCTGGTGAACTGCTGATGTTGCTAAGCTAGCAACCTGACACTGTAATAATCATGAAAAATGAAGCTCACAATAACATTTGGGCAAAATAGTAAATAAGATAGAATAAGATGGAATTATTTTCATTGTGACTATTCAGTACTGAATAACATAATTTTGTAAATGTAATTTCCATTGATCTTTGATTCAGATTTAAAAATTGTAATCACTATCTGAGGAATCTGGGATTGTTTTACCTGCAAAGGGATACAGATTATGCTAATATTGGCCAAAATGAAATCTTAAGCAGCATTATTCACTATCTTCTGTTGTAAACAGCCTAGAAAAGTGCATATGATGTCTACTTCACTAGGGTTTGGAACAGAGCCATTATGCCAACATCAAAAGTTCTCCAATGTAGTATGTTTCTGAAGCATCATTTTGATGTTTGATGTTCCTTTAAAGCAGTGGTTCCCAAACGTGTACCCCTGGGGGTACATAAAGTGACAGACGGGGTACACGAACAAAATGTTACGTTTTGCCGTTCATTTAATTCTACCCCACTTTAAAATAACATTTAAACTGAGCACGTATTTATAACAGGCAAAGTGCCATCTCAGTTTATTCAAATTTTCATAAGAATCTTGACATTTGAATTATAATCCATTTTCAGGGCTAAAAATGATATGGGTAGATAATAGTGACACTCTTTGTAACAATATTGATGTGATTAAATAAACAGCATGACAAACAAGCTCTCAGAAATGCCACCCTCTTATTTGCCTGATTTCATTCACTTAATTGAATATCCGGCAAGAAATGGTCTTTTTAAATGGCAATGCTGTTTAGGAAAGTACATATGCATCAGACTGATGAACTTAAGTGCAGCTCTTTATTAATATTCAAAGAGCATTGATTTTCTAAGTGTATCTCAGATATTACTGCTGCTCTGGCCCATGTTGAAGGGTTTTCTGTCAAGGCACAGGAAATGTCTAGCAACCAATTTCTCCTCTGGGATTATAATAGATTATCCATCAATCCAGGAGTAATAAAGCAAGTGCTCTTTTGAGCTATTAGACTATCAAACACTCCTGCAAATAAGTAACAACATGTTTTGACTGGAATTACAGCAGATGAACATGCTGCATTTATGTGCAGTTACAGTACTCAGCGTAAATGAGTACACCCCCTTTGAAAAGTAACATTTGAAACAATATCTCAATGAACACAAAAACAATTTCCAAAATGTTGACAAGACTAAGTTTTATATAACATCTGTTTAACTTATAACATGAAGTATAACATTTTTATTTCAATTTTATATATATATAATTAGAGCTGGTAAGTGATTAAAATTTTTAATCTAATTTATTACATGATGTAGTGATTAATTAATCTAATTCATCGCAAATTTATCGTACATCAAATTTAGCTGAGAAATTGTCTTAAACGATAATTTGAAGTAATTATTGTGTAAAACATTAAATAAACATTATAAAAGGTAGAATTAGAAATAAATATTTTATTTGATTCAACAGAATTTATTACACAAACTTTTGGACCATGAGGTTGAGTAAATGATGACTGAATTTAATTTTTGAGGTTAACTACATCTTTTTTTTTATTTCGTTTTTTTTTTTCAATATGGAAATTGTTTTATTAATCTTTTATTCTATACACGTCGCGCAGGCACAATAGCACTGTACGACAGATGTATCACTTTTATTTACTTTTTCCTTTTTTATTCCAAATATTCACAAATTAATAACAAAATTAAGGCTAAATTTGTTAATAGCCTGTCATAGGCTATATAGGTGCTAAGCACCCACGGAAAAATATGAGATATTCTACATTCATTTTAACCAATAAAAAATGACTGCAGCTTTCAGACGCAACATTCCTCTAATTTTTATAGTTCACTTGAGGCATTTACTATGGCATTTTTTAATGACGCATGTCAATGTAATGTGCAGCACGAATCTCTCCACAAAACTCATGTGCTCTCAAATATAGTGTCATCATGGCTCTACTCTGGCTCAGATATTGGTTATGGAGTGTGAGCACCAGCCACCAGAAACATAAATCGGCACCTATTGTCAAATATTGTGAATGTGATTTGTCGTTTAAATCATATTAGTTGATCTATAATTCGCGATGGGTGCTGCCACCACAGCCAAAGCACGAAAGCACGTTTGAATTTATCAGTGAACGTTCTGATCTTACCATATGCTTCAAAGGGTTCAAATCAATCGCCTTTCGCTTTTCATATCTTGAATTTTATGGACATTCTGAATGCATTCTATAGGCTATATCTTGTTGCCCTGCATCATATTCATCATTAGTCAATTATGAAATGTCAGATTACCAATGTAGGTCTAGGGGCGGGGCAAGTGCGTTAAATGCATTAAAAAGTTTATATATATATATATATATATATATATACAGGTGCTGGTCATATAATTAGAATATCTATTATATACCTAAAAGTCATATAATTAGATTTATTTCACTAATTCCATTCAAAAAGTGAAACTTGTATATTATATTCATTCATTACACACAGACTGATATATTTAAAATGTTTATTTCTTTTAATTTTGATGATTATAACTGACAACTAAGGAAAATCCCAAATTCAGTATTAGAATATTACTTAAGACCAATACAAAGAAAGGCTTTTTAGAAATCTTGGCCAACTGAAAAGTATGAACATGAAAAGTTTGAGTATGTACAGCACTCAAGAGTCGATCAGTCTGTGGCACTGCTCAGGTGTTATGAGAGCCCAGGTTGCTCTGATAGTGGCCTTCAGCTCTTCTGCATTGTTGGGTCTGGCATATCGCATCTTCCTCTTCACAGTACTTCACAAGGTCAGACGAGTTTGCTGGCCAATTAAGAACAGGGATACCATGGTCCTTAAACCAGTTACTGGTAGCTTTGGCACGGTGTGCAGGTGCCAAGTCTTGTTGGAAAATGAAATCTGCATCTCCATAAAGTTGGTCAGCAGCAGGAAGCATGAAGTGCTCTTAAACTTCCTGGTATATGGCTGTGTTGACCTTGGACCTCAGAAAACACAGTGGACCAACACCAGCAGATGACATGGCACCCCAAACCATCACTGACTGTGGAAACTTTACACTAGACCTCAAGCAATGTGGATTGTGTGCCACTCCTCTCTTCCTCCAGACTCTGGGACCCTGATTTCCAAAGGAAATGCAAAATTCACTTTCATCAGAGAACATAACTTTGGACCACTCAGCAGCAGTCCAGTCCTTTTTGTCTTTAGCCCAGGCGAGACGGCTTGATGGCTTGAGATGGCTTGACACAAGGAATGCGACAGCTGAAACCCATGTCTTGCATACGTCTGTGCGTAGTGGTTCTTGAAGCACTGACTCCAGCCGCAGTCCACTCTTTGTGAATCTCCCCCACATTTTTGAATGGGTTTTGTTTCACAATCCTCTCCAGGGTGCGGTTATCTCTATTGCTTGTACACTTTTTTCTACCACATCTTTTCCTTCCCTTCGCCTCTCTATTAATGTGCTTGGACACAGAGCTCTGTGAACAGCCAGCCTCTTTTGCAATGACCTTTTGTGTCTTGCCCTCCTTGTGCAAGGTGTCAATGGTCATCTTTTGGACAACTGTCAAGTCAGCAGTCTTCCCCATGATTGTGTAGCCTACAGAACTAGACTGAGAGACAATTTAAAGGCCTTTGCAGGTGTTTTGAGTTAATTAGCTGATTAGACTGTGGCACCAGGTGTCTTCAATATTGAACCTTTTCACAATATTCTAATTTTCTGAGATACTGAATTTGCGATTTTCCTTAGTTGTCAGTTATAATCATCAAAATGAAAAGAAATAAACATTTGAAATATATCAGTCTGTGTGTAATATACAATATACAATATATAATATACAAGTTTCACTTTTTGAATGGAATTAGTGAAATAAATCAACTTTTTGATGATATTCTAATTATATGACCAGCACCTGTGTATATATATATATATATATATATATATATATATATATATATATATACACACACATTAGGGCTGGGAATTTAACACATTAATTAGATTAATTAATTACGGTAAAAAATAACGTGTTAAATTCCCAGCCCTAATATATATATCACACATCACATTTTTTATATACCAATCGCATTCAACTCTTGAATTTAGACCAAAGCGAGGACTTCTCTCCATCCTGAAGTTGTGATGCTTTTGAATCAGTCCGTCCCTACTTTTCCTGTGTAGTCATGTCCTGTCCACATGAGGAGTGATTCCTGAAAGAAATGAACTGACCTTTGACCCTTCATTTAAACAAGCTTGTCATCATGGAGAGTCTAGCTGGCTGCTCGTATCATTTGTCTTTCAGTAAAGGCAACTTGGGTCTTTAGAAATGCACGCTGCGTTCAGTCCACGCTTTGTTTTCTCAGCGTGCTCTTCCTGCAGGAATGTTCAGGAGAGCCTGCAGGTTGGGCACGCCGGAGACGGTTGGCTGGCTCAATTGTAGCATCCACTCATAAGCACAGTCTGTGTTTTCTTTGGAAAGGCAGAGACGATGGGGTGCAGAACGGGGAGCAGCCTGCTGTAATTACAGTGTGTGCTGAAGCAGAGAGACTCGTGTGTGCCGAGCGTCACAGTGTTTGTGTGAGTGTGTTTGCTGTGTGCATGCCCCTAAATGCTCGCAGTTTAATGCAGTGTCGGTGAGTCTGTCAGCTCAGCGGTTCTGTTCCAGACTCATGATTTCCATAATAAGAGGGAGAAATGGCATGCTCAGAGACGGAGAGACGTTTCCGTCTGCTCAGCCTGCAGGAATGTGGAAGCGCACCTTCAGCTCCCGATCAAACGGTGTTTGAGGGTGGAAGCTGTTTGCCGAGCGCCAGCGGCTCCAAACTTTCCTGCTGTGGTGGCGGAGTAATTAGTGCTGGTCTATGGGCGTCTCTCTCTGTGGCGTTTCCATGATTATTTTCTCTGTGGCAGAGTGGGTGTGTTGGATAGCAGATGTCTGCTTTGTGTGAGCATGATTAATTAGCCCGGGTTCGGCCAATTACATGATGAGCGCTTCTGGTTAATAAATGAATGCATCATCTTAATCATGAGTGAGTGAGAGTGTGCATGGGGTGGCTTCATTGGAAAGACACACGAGAGCCCTCACCACACAGGCTATTAACACAGACAAACCCCTAGACACACACTCACAGTGTGAACCTGGCACCACGCATGTGTCCTCCAAAGGCTAGAGGTGTCTGTGGTCGTAAAATGCTCTCCCGGGACTCGTTGCTGCTGAAGCTCATTTACTTCTGTTCCAAACCACTTTATAAAATTAACACAGTGACATCATTCATTGTGTGCATGATGTCACTGTGTTAAAGGAATAGCTCAGCCCAAAATGAAAATGATTCAATCTGTGCTGTCACTGCTGTATCCTTATGACCATAGTGAAATAAATCATATTTTACCTGAGTTATGAATGTGTGCATAGTGTGTTGAATGATTTGCAGTAAAACACTCTATGCCACCAGTGCTATTTTAGTATTATTTACATACCTGTTGCATTATTTAGAATTTAATATTTGAATAAGCTTTTACTTTTGTTTTTATTTTTGTTTGTTTTAGACATTTTGTTATGTGATTTTGTCAATTGTTTTGCTTTTGCTTTCGGTTTTAGTAATTTAGTAGTATTAGTTTTCATTTACGTTTTTTTATGTTTAAGCTTTTCATCTAATATTTATTTTATTTTATATTTTAGCAAAATAAGCCATGTGTTCTTAAGTCATGTGTGAATTTGCAGCTAATGTATTTAAAAGCGGAAAAACAAGAAGAATCCCCCACACTATCAACTTGCAAAACCGTAAAAAAGTTTTTTTTATTGGCAACGTTTCGATCGTTTGATCTTCATCAGGCATCCTGCCTGTGGGATTCTTCTTGTTCTTCCGAATTTTGACTTCATTAGTCTTCTCTCCTACGCACCTATCTATGACCTACAGGTGTGCGCTGCTAATTGATCAATGCATTTAAAAGCAAAAAATAATGACAAGAAAGGTTTTTTATTGAGTTTTTCTCGCAGGTTGCAGACAAAAACAAACATAAAGAGTTGACTAGTGTAATCTGATTCTTGAACAGATGATTCTTATGAACCAGTTCTATTTAGTAAATCAGAAACATACAGCACAACCAGTGTAGATTCCAGAGCGAATTACTCTCATGAATCGATTATTTTAATGAATAGTTCAAAAACATACAAAAACAGACAAGCATGAATCACTCTGAAGAATTAGTCTGACAAAATGTAATCTATCAGAGCAGTTATTGAATCAGCATCTCTCAATTCTGAAGTTTTGTCTTCCTGACAATAGCCAGGTTTCCATCCAAGGATTTTTTTTTTGCGAAAAAGAGTTTAGCACTTCAAAATGTTGAGCGATATAGCTGATGGAAATGCCATTTGTCGATAAAATTTCTCAAATGTGGACACAATCTTTTTCCATTTATTTTTGCACAAAAATTCTATGTCAATACTTCAAATGTGGCAAAAATTGGTTTGGAAACACTTTTTATTAAGAAAAAGGGCTTTAACACAAATAAATGTGGTGTCACATGACAGAATTAGCCTATACGTGCAGAGTCCGCGTTTGTGGTGTTGCTCCCGTTAAAGCACCATTTCTCTGTAGTTCAAAGGTGCATCACAAGCATGAGGAAAATAGGCTCTTGAAAATCTCTGCAGCTCAACAATAGTAAGCGGGGTGTCTGTCAAATTAAGGAAGACAAAAAAAAAAAAGAAAGGTAAAATAAAATACAGAATGTTACTTCTGTATCTGAATAATTAAAAGTACGATTTCGATTTCAAGATTAGAAGTGATTCTAGACCAGAGTCCTGCACCGGTCCTGTTTGATAGACTCGCACCCGCAGTTATTAACAGTACACCCGACCCGATATCCGACAGAAACACTCATTTTAGCCCATACCCGACCTGACCCGTTGGCACAAAAACCGCGACCCGACCCGCACCCGCACCCGCATTAAATCTCCTACATGAGGTAAACAAAAATCATTTTCTCATGTAGCCTAACACAATCAATAAAACCAACATTAGGCGTTCTATGTCGCTGCATTTAATTAAACATTGCGTTAAACAACACAAGTAAAATAATATAAAGTTTAGGTCTATTTAACTGTAGGCTAAGCTTAAAGTAAATATTTTAGCAGATTCACTCAGCATTTAAACGCGTTTGTCTTTAATGAAACTCAGCAGTGTTTACCTGGCCACTGGTCCTCTTTGTAGTAGCGCGAAAAATATTCTAAAACAATTCAAAATGTGAATAGCCTATATTATATATAGCCTATAAATAAAGCGAGCAAAGTGCACTCTCTTTAATATAACCACTAGCTTTCATTCAGATGCAGCGTGATTGGCTACAATGCTATGCGCTGCAAATCCTGCTGTAATTAGAAGCCTTTAACGGTCTTCAGATAGAGCGTGAACACAAATAAGCACAGGACCATTTGAAAGCAGCTGTCAAATGCACCGAATTGAGTTGGAATAGCCTTGGCTATTGGACCCGCAGTCCACCCGTGCCTACCGCGCGTTCGACCCACACCTGCACATGGAAATATTATATATTCCACCCATTACATAAAATTTGGCGGGTACCCGTTCACGTGCAGGACTCTAGGCTACATGAGAAATCAAAATCACAAACATGACACTTTTTTTTTTTTTATAATTTTATAAGTGCAATTTATTAATATAGAATTTTATCTCAAACAAATTAGGAAAATAAAGTTTTTGACTCCAAAAGCTCTAATATAATTTTGGAAATGTTACCTGACAATAAGCCTCAGTTTAGCTAAGCAGACCATTTAAGAAAGTCTAAATACACAAATAATTGTTTTTGGTCACAGCTGCATCTGTCTCTGAAAAAAAAGAAAAAAAAAAAAAATCAACAGCAACTTGTGTTTTTGATCGGTTTGATGTTATTAAACTCTGAAATAGGCCTGTATGATTTATCGCGATTAAACGCACACGATATGGCAAAGGCTGTGATAATTTTATGCGCAGCTTGTCAGAGCTGTATGACTGTATGTGATCGGTAGTAAATGTTTCTCCATCTGAAAGCCAGAGGGCGCTCTGTGCTGAAACTCTAAATATGCTCTTCAGTAGAAGTAGATAAACTTTGATTGATTAAACAAGACTAATAAAAAAAGGACTGCCTATTCTGTGTAAGAAGCCACATCATCTCACAGAAGGATGCTCAACTGTCGTTACGAAGTGAGTTTGGAGTAAAAACATGTTATTAAATGTTGTCTTTTGTTGGACAAGATGTTCATAAATGCTTCTCATGTCTGGAAAGATGTTTGTTGCGTATTGCTTTTTCAAATGTACATTATAAGTGACTCAAACTTGCAGTGCTTTCAGATGGATTAGCATTTGGAGCCATACTTCATTGACAAGCTGTGCAATAAAAATAATAGCAGCCTTTGAGATTTCATAATCGTACTAAGAATCGCGTTTAAGTTCAATGCTATTTTTCGTGCAGCCCTACTCTGAAACCAGATCAAGTACTCTTGATTTGAATGATCTTTTGCTTTGAATGCATTCCCAGCCACGTCAAACCATGACTGGCTTGACTACATGCTCAAGGCGTTAAAGATTAAGGCATTAAATATTTCACTGTACCAATTTTTTTTGCATAGCCTACAGGATAAATGAGCTGCTCCGTGTCCAAACCTGCGCTTCGTTAAATAAAGGCAGTAAAGTCCTGTCAGACAATGTCAAATACTGGCGAATTTCAATTGTCTCATTCCTATGTACATTTTACAAATATTTGGGATGCAAAAGGGCAGATTTTTTAGCGATATAACAAAACTTATGCGACAATGCATTTTTTTAGTGATGACATCATTGCACACAATTTTATCGGTAAAAGGCCAAGTGGTTGGAAACAGCCTCGTGACAGCAAATTTTGCAAATATTTTTTTTGCACATATTTGCTTTCTCGATAACAAAACATCACAAAAACTGGATGGAAACTTGACTAATGTTTGGAATTGGAATTTTGGAAAATCTATACTTCCATACAAGCTCTCAAATATGATTTTCTTTTTCACATATTTACACTGCTGTGTCACATTATTTTCAGAACATAATGACAAATTTTTGGCTCTGTTCCTTACAAAAAACTATTGTATAACTTCAGAAGACTGACCTCATATAAAATACCTTACTCTTGTAGTGCTAATAATGATGTCATGTTTGAAAATTTAAAGATTGCATACATTACCATGATGCTTTCTGATGTCATTCTCCCATTGCTTTAATTTACGGGAAGATCATACTGAATTATGGGAATGTGATGTAATGCTCTTGGAATGCTAATAATGAGGTAATGTCTTGGCATGTGGTGATGTCATGTTTGAGGATTTGAATTGCTTCAAATGTGCTGTTTGAGTTGCATCTTTCTAATGTCACTCTCCTTCATGTCACCCATCAGGTCTCACTAAATGGTAGCGTGAGCGTATAGTCATCCAGCAGGAGTTTAGGGAACCCCTGCGGTGAGTGCCATCCGGAAATCATGGTGCCACATACCCAACAGGCCTCTCCTTGCGGCAGTGTCACATCCCTCCTGCTGCTGCTCTGCCTGGTGGTGCCAATCCATGCAGACAGTGAGTATCCCACTTTAAAATACACACAGCACTTTTTCTATAGTTTCATGACTGTTACTGTTTATCTATGTGTCTCTGCATCTATGATCTTAAAAATGAAGTCTGTAAGAGTGGGAATATCATGCTGTTTAAAAAGACAAACACAGCCTTCTTTACTAAAGTGGCTGGTATTTTACATCACAGTCTCTGTTAAAAAAAAAAAAAAAAAAAAAAAAAACGGTTGTCAAGTCTTATTTTCTTTCAAACACATTTATGGAATTCTTGTTAGTTCGATAAGCAAAACTTGGCAAGAATGATTTGGGGAAATATGGATGTCAGGGATTTGAGAAATGCAATCACCGTTGTGTTGTTTTTGTAACAACGTACAAGGGAGGATCTTTCAAATTCACATCAATCTTCTTTGTCTCGAGGGACCCGCACAGGTCTTAATGAACGTGATATGCTTCGCATCACATTTATGTAGCTTGATAAGTGCAAGTTGATAAGTCCAAAAATATGAGAGCATTTTTGTTGAAATTGTTGCTGTCATTATTGAAAGATTTAGATCCTAAAGCGTTAGAGTCCCTGGAGAAAAATTCCAGCAAACATTTTTGCAAAATCAAATAGCTGTGTTTACTCCAGCCTCAGATCAGAATTGATAAAAGTGTGTTTGTGCAGCAGAGTGCATGAGAGTCACCGGCTTTACGTCATGTAGTCCCTGAACCCTGAGGCCAATAAAAACAATAAGAACACCAAAGTCTGGTCACTTATTATCAGCACTGATCTTTATAGTGGCAGTAATACCAGCAGCATTAATCATTTACTTACTGCTACCATTCTCAACTCACCTTAAATGGAATTATAGTTGTGTACCTTGAGAAAAATATTTACGTCTACCATTCTTCTGGAAGGTTAACCAAGGTAAATATACTGTGATACTAAATATACTGTGATCATACTAATGATAAATATACTTCATTTTTCCAGCAAGATTTAGTCAGCTGTTGGCTATGGTCTTTTATTCAGATTGTTCTGGAATAGACAGTGTGAATAAAAAGCCATTGTGGTCAAGTAGATCCAAAATGTTTAATGTTATACAGTTAAAGGGGTTAGTTCACCCAAAAATAAAATTTCTGCCATTAAAGGGTTAGTTCACCCAAAAATGAAAATTCTGTCATTTATTATTTACCCTCATGCCGTTCCACACCTGTAAAACCTTCAATAATCTTCAGAACACAAATTAAGATATTTTAGTTGAAATCCGATGGCTCCGTGAGGCCTCCATAGGGTGCAATGACACTTCCTCTCTCAAGATCCATAAAGGTACTAAAAACATATTTAAGTTTCACGTGAGTACAGTGGTTCAATATTAATATTATAAAGCGACGAGAATATTTTTGGTGCGCCAAAAAAAACTAAATAATGACTTGTGACTTAGTGATGGCTGATTTCAAAACACTGCTTCAGGAAGATTCGGAGCACAAATGAATCTCAATTTGTGTTCCCGAAGATTAACGAAGGTCTTACAGGTGTGGAATGGCATGAGGGTAAATAATAAATGACGACAGAATTTTCATTTTTGGGAGAACTAACCCTTTAAGTACTCACCCTCATGTCATTCCAAGATGCAAGACATTCATGCATCTTCAGAACACAAATGAATATATTTTTAATGAGATCCGAGTTTTTTTTTTTTTTTCTCCCATAGAAAGCAATGATATTATCACATTCAAGGATTTCACATTCATATTCAAGAAGTCCAGAAAAGTAGTAAAGACATCGTTAAAATAGTCAACATGACTACAGTGGTTTAACCTTAATGTTATGAAGTGATGAGAATACTTGTTGTGCGCAAAAACAAAACAAAAATAACGACTTTATTCAACAATTTCTTCTATATCCTGTCATTCTACTACATAGTTTACGTTGAAGACATATTGCAGAGCTTCCTTGTTCTACGTCAGAACACCAACTCATTTTTGAGTGATGATTCAAGCAAATTGTTGAATAAAGTTTTTGAAACCAATTAATTGAAACTGACTTGCGGAATCAAACATCATAACACTGTTGCCACTTTTGTGACCTCATTTTAAATCAGATATGCTATTAAAATGTTTTTGTCTTAACCGAGTCATGGCACAAGGAGCCGTACACTGGTACGTGTTAGAGTTTAAAATCATTGTAATGCTCGATATAATTTTAGATTGACACTGCAAAATTCATTATATTCCCCATTAGTATTTGTGACTCAAGGAATGCCATTATGGATGCAGTGGGAGATGTTTAATGAGCAAAGTTGAAAGGCCTGTAGATTGGGAATATGGCAAATGTTCCTGAATTTGCCCTCTGCTCCCCTTTGCTCTTCACGCTGATGGAGCCCTGCGCACTCATGCAGGGGTGAGAAAAGCCTTTAGCATGTTTTTCAGCTGAACGCACCAGTTTTCTCACTCTTCTAATCTCTCTGGCTCTCACGGTCTCTCTCTCCTCTCGGTGTGAAGTCCTTCCATCCGCACCAACTTGTGTTCACATTATGATCTGCTCAACAGACTTTTGTTTTTCTCCATATAAATAGTCGACGTGACTGCAGTGGTTCAGCCTTAATTTTATGAAGCGACGAGAATACTTTTTGTGCACAAAAATGAATAAAATAACGACTTTATTCAACAATCTCTTCCATGTCAGTCTCCTACACAGTTGACGTAGTGAACGCAGTGCAGCGCTTCCGTGTTTACGTCGAAATGCCAGCTCAGTATTGAGTAATTGATGACAGAATTTTAATTTTTGGGTGAACTAAACTTTTAATGTTACTAATAGATAAAAAAGTCAAAATAGTTTGCCTGCAGATTGTTCTTCCATGTTGTCAGGCACACTATGCTACGCTTTTTGGTGTACGCAAACAAAGAAGTGCTCGCATGCATCTTTATTGGTTCAAATCCTGCAAGGGATGGTTCATGAGCTATCGCCATTGAGCAGGACACTTAACCTCAGGTTACTCCAGATGGATTGAACTTGAAATAAGCGAACAATAAGTCACTTTGAATAAAAGCACCCGTCAGATTAGTAATTAAGAGACCCCTCACCCCACACCTGAGTCGGGCCTGACCTGAGCTAAGAGACTCGTTGGAGTCACGATACAAATACTCACAGCTGAACTGGCCAAAGATCCGCTTCAAACTAGATTGATTATTCAAATCAGTTCAGATTCAATTAAGAAGTGCTTTGTCTGAATGAACGCATTAGTGGCGCTCCAGTGCTAGAGGGGTTAAAAAGGTCTGTGTAACAAGATTTCACTAAATCTATTTAGATTCCAGGCTGTGTGTTTGTCTAAAGAGAGCTTAGGGGTTAGACAACAACCCATTTTTAACTGTCTTTCATGTATTGGTGTCCGCCTTAATGACGCAGATGTGAATGGATTTTTAGTTCTCCCGTCTCCATCGCTCCGTATATATATATATATATATATATATATATATATATATATATATATATATACATGGGCGACATTTTTCCCGTTGTGAGCCGTCACAATTTGAAGCGGTTAAGGCCCGGGTATATTTTATTTCCTGGATACCGCTCCGTCACTCCGTCTCGCGCACAGTTGAGCGCGAGCCTTACAAAGATACTCTTTTGCCCGTGAGCGTGGAAAGACAGTCACAAAAAACACGGCCACTATTCAGACAGTGTTGGATAAAACAGTTTAACGCTTTGATGCCGTGCCTGAACACCGTTTATCCCTTCACAGTGGCGTAGCCTATCCGCTTGTTAAAGTCCCTGTAAAGTCAATTCTGAGAATTCTTTCTAAACACTTTATAAATGTTACAAATGTATTGCTGAAACACATTACAAAGACTGTGAATTGTGTAATGCTTAATTGTGAAGTTAGAGCGTTAAACAGTTTTTCACCAAGTCTCTGCTCAGGATTTTTTGGGCGGAGCTAAAACGGGGGTCTGATGACGCACTTGGACCCCCGAGCATAGCCCCTCCCCTAACACTATATAACTGTCGATGACGCACCGAGCGTGGCGCCGCCTCTACAGCGGTTCACTCGCTCAATCGCGAGTGTCATTACAGTTATACAGCCCTTTGCACATTTAGCTAATAATGCCTTCGTCACGCAAATGCATATTACATGGTTGTTATAATATACAATATGCTCGGTCTCCTTATTTAAATTTCCTAAAACGATGATATGAAGGATTCTAAAGTGATCGTTCTACACCGGATAATTTTACAAACTTTCATCAGACAGCTGGGATTCACAGATAATCCACTGTTTTTGGTGAATGGGGCTGAACAGACCTCGGCCCCCCTCCCGCCTCGGCCTTCCTACCATCCCACCGATAACCGATAATATATGGGGCCGGACAGAGTCTCTCCCGTCCCGGCCTTCATCCTCCTGTCTCGCGGCACGAGTCATTTGTCGACTCGACAACAGTCGGCAGTACGTGCCCACCAATGAGTGTACGTTGCCGAGTTTGCTTATGTTATAATTAGTAGGTAGTCCACAGTAACTACTAAAATTTGCAACCCTCTAAATGATTCTTTTTATATGCATCAGTATGTTTGACTCAGACTGAAGTCAGTTGAGACTGCAGCTCTCGCGAGTGGGCGTGGTTTCAGCGTCGACAGCGGACACGCCCCCAGCGTTTGAGAGCAGAGAGCGCTGCCTATTTTTTCGAGATTTTGATAACTTATTTCATTTACTTGCAGATTTTTTTAATCATTCAAATTTGGCTGGGTGGTTAATAACACATTTTTCTGTGGTGTGACAAACTCGAAACACATACTTTAAAATGACTTTACAGGGACTTTAAGTCGTGACGTAAAGAACGCCGTTTCCGGGTCCAAGCCTCGACTCGTTTCACTTGAGAATGCCATCAACGGCCGCTTATGAGCGTTATTTATTCATATTACACATCAATCATTTTAAAAAGTTAAACATTTTAAATACTTACAGTCTACACAACAGTCTCCGTGCTCACAGTGTCACAGACATTACTATTTTAACGATTTAAAAAAGATGAATCCTTGTCTGGCCATCTGGAATTTTGGTATGGAGATAAAGGTTATGAATATACTTTTTTGTAGTATTAAACCACATCGTATGTATATATTAGCACCATTTGTTGTTTTCTTGTGGTATGAGATAGAGCGTTAGGACCCGGAAGCGCTGCCGCGTGACGTCAGACTTAACAACCGAATATTGGCGGGGCACGCAGGGCTGTTAAATTATTATTGTTATTATTATGCTACTGTTATTATTAAAATAATATTGTAATTCATTAGCTTCGCAATATCATGGCGCATATCACTGCAACCGATGCGCTGACTGTGAGTGACGATAATTAAAGATTAGTTGGATACTCCTCATTTAAAAAACAACTTGTTTAACACAAAATATTTTTGTATAATTCCATTTTATTTTTTTTCCTCACTATGGACCTCAAGAGAAATATCAAGAAATAAATTAACAGTCTCTAAGAGGATATGCGCCGTTAACGCAGCGACAGATGGCAAAAGCTCAGTCAGTTTTTACTTTCAGTTTCTGTAGCAGCTGCGGCTCTGTATGGACAGGTGGGGCAGAGCCTCACCAAAATATTCATCCTAAAATAGAGGCCTACCTCTATGTACACTGAATTATTAATAAATTATAAATGTGTTCAACATTCTGCAACAAATATTTTTCAGA
The DNA here is from genome assembly GCF_018812025.1 of Megalobrama amblycephala. Lineage (NCBI taxonomy): Eukaryota > Metazoa > Chordata > Actinopteri > Cypriniformes > Xenocyprididae > Megalobrama > Megalobrama amblycephala. The sequence goes on from NC_063051.1 coordinate 24,592,244, forward strand.
TTTGCTAGACTATTTTAAGTCGTAAAGTTATCAGGGTATATTAATTCGACAGGCATGTATTCATAATACTAAGCGGGGCAGCCGGTCTCAGAGCTCTTCCCAGCTCTACAGCGCCACACAACTTTGCTATGTAAATCTGTGGTGTAAAATGGAACTGCAGCACCCTCTCATAGAGAGCCATTGTGGCAGATTTCTGGCTGCCCCACTTATTTCCACGTTAAACACACCTCACGTACACCTCGCTCCAGACCAAGACGATATCAGTCCGCTTCAGATATGTGCAGGGCTTGACATTAACTTTTTTGCTCACCAGCCAATGTGGCTAGTGGTTTTCCAAAGTTACTAGCCACTCAGCATTTTCACTGGCCACAATTTTGCTGTTGGGAAATTACATTTTATATGATTAAAGTTGACTCTGGCATGCTTAAATTACTTGATTTTGAGTCATTTTACTTGATTTACAAGATTTAAAACCCTTCAAACTTACAAATGCAGATTGACCACCCAAATCAAGACTATACATGAGGTATACAGTTATTTTTGTTAGGCTAGAAGCAAATTACAAATAGTAATTAAAAAAAATAATAATTCAGATACATATGTTTATTTAGCATACATGTATACATGTATTTAACATTTTTTGATGTTTGATTAACATTAATGACAGAGGGGTATTTATTTGGGGGCTGCTGAATGCATGGACGTCATATACTGACACATATCCAGTTTTTACCCACCTGTTTACGTCCACTTAGCCGTAAGCCATAGCCGACTGTATTTACGCGAGATACTCCACACGATGCATTTTGACATCTGTGTGTGCGTGTATTCAGGCGCAAGGAGAACTGAATCGCGTGCGCAACAGAGAGAGTGCGCACGCGAGCGCTTCTGTTGTGTCATTTAGCGCGATTACGCCTATCCCACCTTCACTAACAGCAAGTTAATCGATAAAGAATTGTGACTGACTTGTAATTTTGTGATACGACGAGCTTGGCTACTTTTCATTTGGCTGTAGGCTGAAATTATATTCAACCCGCCAAAGTGGCTAGTGGGAGTGGCTGTCTTACCCTGGCTGGCGGGTTGGCGGGTGTTAATGTCAAGCCCTGGATATGTGTCTGCATCAGGTCAGTAACTGTTTGGCATGTCTGTTCTTCCTATGTGGAGTAGCGTCTTTAATTTAAACGTGCTCATGTTAATAGCTTTTATAGTGGTTCTGTTGTTTATTTGTTCTGAAAATAGACATGACTTTTTTCCTCACTCGAATTCCTACATAACTATTCTAAAACAAAATTCGGAAGCAAAAATACTACAATTCTAAGATTCTGTGTGTTGTGTACTAAAGTCTGTCAATCATCATTAGAGCGCCACCCTCAGGCTGAATAACGCAAAGACATTCGCATTCTGCCTAAAGTGTGTCTGATGTGTTCAGCGATTAGAATAAAGCTTTCAAAATGGTTTTCATAAACTAGCGCTAAGACCCAAAATCTGCCCAACCTAAATTTATGGCAAGGAGCCGGTACTGTTCTCTAGTAAGACTTCACCCGCATAACTCTCACGCAAAGTTTTGCACATTGTTTGTTTGATATCAACTGGCTCGCCTTCATGGTTTAAAATGGTAATATTTTTAAAATTGCGACGTGACATTTTTCTTAATTACCAGTTGCTCGCAAAATGATGGAGACTGATACAGATATCGTCCGCGTCATTTCCCATGATAATAAAATTAAGTGAATTATTAAATAAATGAGTAATATCATTAAATAAAAGATCAAGCAAACTTAAACTTCTACAAATAATTTGCTGATGCGGGTACAAAAAAAGACATTTACCTGCAAAAAAATAAAAATAAATAAATAAATAAATCTTGCCCCCCCTAACTCGAGAGTCATATTTACTGAATAAAAAGATACTATATATCAGGTTGGCTTTGTCGAGTTCAGATTCCCTCCCTCCGCGACATGCCATTCCAGCACGCACACGTGCCCCGCCCCGCCCCTAATTTGTTCCCTTGATTTACTAAAACATGCGCACGATTTACTATTTTGTTCCCTCAATTTACTAAAACGTGTGCACGATTTACTATTTCATTCCCTCAATTTATAAATCATGCTCATGACTTAGTAAATCAAGGAAACGAAATAGTAAATCGCGCGCACGATTACGTTTTTTTTCTTGCATGTCATGTGCAGGGCTCCGTAGTGATGTGATGCTCTTTTTTGTGAGAGTGTTTTTTATTTATTTTTTTTTTTTTCAAATGTACTCTTTGTATTTATGTTGGACTTGTAAGGTTTTGAAAAAGTGCTATGCCATTTATAAGAAAAGTTTTAATTTCATGACTTGTGTGGTAACCATCAGATGAAAAATAATTAAATTTTCAGGGTAAACTGTACTTACTATATATCATGAATTATTAATTCATACATTTTTAGGGAGCTACACCACATGACATTTCATAAAAAAAAAAATCTGAAATCAAAAACATAATAAATATTTATTGTATGTGTAAACTGCATTATATGCATTTATTGGTTTACCATGTGACAATTTCAAGTCATTGAATAAAAATATGGTTTTGTGATGAAAAAATAAAAAATCAACATGAATGCAAATATTGTATTTCTAAAAACTTGAAACCTGCATCTTAAACTAGATGTTTAAAAAAAATATATATATATTTTTCCTTTTCATGTTTGGGGCCATCCTTCTTAGCCACTGAACTGCTTGCATTTGTGATTTCAGAGTCTTTGAGAGTGCAGAATATACTCTAGAATAGAAAGTAATCCGAGGAGCTTGACTGTGTTGAATGGGAGTTTATTGTATGTTATAAGCAGGTAGATACAGTGACTGTAGACTGAACAGACAGACTGTATCTGTTACAGCACTTGTAGAGCTGAGCTTTGCTGTCCTAATGGATAAGAGTGTTTCTGTCAATAGAAGGATGAGAACATCTACACAAACACAGCAGGAGACACTGACTGAGTCAGTCTTAAAATCCATCGGCAGTAACGCTGCACATCCTGGAGGCCAGAAGTACAACTGTGTGCCACAGCAAGCCTTTTTGAAGAGAGTGAGATGTAGTGTTCAAATTGAAGACCCCATTAGAGTTAAGGGAGCTAAAGTACACAAGATGATCAGTCTGCTTTAATGCACCACAAGAATTATTGCGCTATGGTGTGATATTGCAAAAGGCTTTATTGAAGGTGACACGGCAAATGATGGTCATCATCTGATAAAGGTACAATTTTATTTATGAGTGTTCATAAATTGCTGCAAATTGAATAACTGTAATTATCTCTGTATTTACCTTTGTTCTGCTGATCAGTCTCATTTACAACATACTAGCTGGTCAACACTAAAACAATAAAAATGTTTTACCATTCCAGTCTTTTTGCAGTATCAGTAGTACACAGTACAAACTCTAATATATGAGTGTCACAACATACTAAATATATGCCAGTGATGACAAAAAATATTGGTGTTCATTCTTTATAATAATTACAGTCCAGAAAGGGAAAAAAGTTTTGCTTCCTGACTTGCTTCAATATTTTTAACTATTTAAAATATTATTATATATGATAGTCATATCTAACTTGTTTTATATTATTATATACAGTAAGATATTCATATTTAACTTTTAATTATTCATAAAAATATTTATTTTTAAATGCTTCTTAATTCTTATGAATTTTTAAAATAGTATTATTTATTAATATTTCATTTTTTAATATCTAAAAAATACTTTTTATAACTTCTTATAATTATAAACGTATATAAATATTTAACTTTTTAAAGGTACAATATGTAATAATTTTGGCTGCTAGGGGTCGCTAGAAGCCTATTCAAAACAAAGGCTTAGCTTGATGACGCCAAGTTTTAGAGTGGAATCTTGGGACAAGTGGTCTCCACCTCAAAGGACAGTGCAAAAGAACAGGGATAGGACTCGGGAACAAATCATGTTCATGGATGAGGTTATTTAGTATGAAGCAGAACAGGACCGAGCGTTGTGGGAGCTGAATGAGGCCACCGGAGCGATTGCGCAGCACACGCCTCACAAGCAGCGGCACTTTTATTATGACACAGTCGCTGGCTCCGCTTCTGCTTTTCTGGTCATGAGTATGAGGTAACACAGCTCTGTTTATCATATTAGATACATTTTCTGAGTGTTGAAAACGATGTTATAACGTTACTCTGTGCGTTTGCTCGGCGGCTGCTGTGAGACACTGTTGCACACTGCAGTAAGATAGATCGATTTTAGAATATCATATTAAATATTGGATGGCTTGTGTTGATAAATGGCATGGAATTAATTTTAAAACGTATTGTATGATGGAATAAATAATGTATTACTGTTAATACAAATAATTATGTCTATTAAAACGTGTAAAATATTAAAGCGTCTTTGGTATTTCCATGGTTTCTACAAAATAAAACTGGAAACCAATGGTTAACGCGGGTATGAGTCAATTTACAGGCGACTCCTCACACGTCCCGGAGCCTTGGATAAAATTGCAGTTTTCTCACGATTTATAAATAGTTGAAAACATTTGGGATATTGTAAGTACTGAAGTGAACAAAATATATAACACTGGCCTAGTGGTTTTTGGATATTTTACTGCAAAAAATTTACATATTGCACCTTTAATATGAATTATTTATATTAATGTAGCATAGTTTTCAAAATGGTGTCAAGAAATGTTATATTAACAGGTTAATATATATATTGACTGCTGTTTTGGTACAACCCTACGAGAACACTGGAGAGATGAATACAGTATACAGTATGTGTGTATATACTCTCTGACACTTATTTTCTATAGTGCAGTGTCTCTGGACTCCTGATCGCTTTCACGCTCGACTATGTCTGAGCTTAAAAGCCTGAGTGTGAGTTTCCTCCCCTCTTTTCTCTCTACCTGTTCACTGAGCGCACACCCACCCACACACACTGACCCAGGAACATACAGTTCTGACAGATGCACGCATGTTCGTGTAAGAGATCGACTGAGTATATAGGTGCATTAAAATGGATTTATAAGAGTAGAGCTGATAATTATATTTTTGTTTTATTATACCAACAAAGAAATGACAGACCATGAGGGGTTGGAGAGAATTTTCCACAAGCTCATTTGGATTTTTCCTTTCTGTCCAGATCTTGTGGTGCATGAATGTACACTGATCAGCTTGTGTACTTAACCAACACTAAATAAACCTGAAAATGAAGGTAACCAAAGAGACGCTGTAAACACAGAGACTGTTTCCAGGATATGAGTCTGTGTGAACTTGACTTCATACAGCCAGAGAAATTCACCGAAACACTAGATGTATAAACGACAAAAAAATTAGCAAAAATCATGACATTTTCAGCAAAAAAAGACTCAAGTGTCTCAAGTAACTCAAGTGTCCATATACATTTGAGAGAGCGCTATACAATGTATACTGTTCACTATTATTTTTAAAATAGTACATGAGACTGTGCAGTATGCAATGACACATGCATCATGTGAGGTCATGTTTATGAGCTTTTTGCTCTCCACATTGTTATCATTCAAGAGAAAACTGAATAGTGCAGCACTGTTGGAGAGTATCTTACTTTCCACAGCCATTTTAAAAATGTGTGCACTTCTGCTGCTGATGAAACCTCTGCACCCGTCTTTGTGTTTGTGTGTGTGATTCCTCTCGATGTGCATGACTGATCCAGTGTTGCTGCACCGTTAATGAGAGCTTTTCAATTCAAAAGCAGTGACTTTGTTTGAAACTTTTGTCATTTGTCATTGTGAAATGCAGCTCCCTTCCACTCACACAGCATTTGACTATCTGGCTGTCTGCCTAGGTGCCATTAAACCCTGGTTATCTGAGCCCAAATGAGAGAAAGGTCCTGTAGGACAAGAGCAGGGTGTTGAATGACAATGACACTGCTGCCATGATTGACTCTGTTTTGTGTGTGTGTGTGTGTGTGTGTGTGTGTGGGCTTCTCAGTCCCTGCTCCATCATGACATTTTATCCCTACTGCCTGTATACTGCTTCTAGCAGTGTTTACGGCACTGTAACCTAAATCACAGCCAATGGTCAGACATAGACATCATTACGTACAGCACTGCAGTTTTAGGAAGCAAGTTTATGGTTACAGTGACTTTAAAAAAAAATATTAAATTTTGCATTTTTAGTGGAGTTTGTGACCGTTTTAATTTGAGCTAATAATCACCTAGCAACCATCCAAAATACCATAGCAACTAGGTTATATTGAATGTTTTGTCACAAGACAATCTCTAATCGGTTCTCTTAGCCATAGATAGCCATAGATAACTCAAAAACATTCCATGATTTGATAATGATTTGACTTGATTCAGGGGCCTGTAATCGATAAATCAATATTGCAATATTATGTGCCTGTTTTACACTACCAGTTTCATTTTATTAACTCACAAATGCAACCAAAATGTAACATAAGCATTTAATTGAACTCTGTAATTTGCAAATCCTGTTTGCCAGTTGACAATGATCAAGAAAGTTTGTCAGTCGTCTGTGCTCTCTAAAATGTGCAAATCTAGTATTCCCATTAGGTCATACACAACAAAATGAGGTACTCCAGTTGTGTGTGTGTGTCTATACATACTTACATACATATATATATATATATATATATATATATATATATATATATATATATATATATATATATATACAGCCAGGTAGGACATCATATCATTGCATTCGGACTGAATGCAATGATTGGACGAACATTTTTTGGTCCTGAGACTTCTACAGAAGATATATGTACATTTTTTTTAATATTTAGACCACTTCTATTATTGATTGCTAAGATATCGGCATCAGCCATAAAAAAAATCAATATTGGTCGTGCGCTAATATCGATGTATCATTATACCCCTACTAGCAACCTCTATAGCAGGGATGGGGAACGTTGATCCTGGAGAGCCATTGTCCTGCAGAGTTTAGCTCCAACCCTAATTAAACACACCTGAAGCTAATCAAGGTCTTCAGGATTACAGGCAGTTGAGTGTTTTTTTTTTTTTTCAGAGTTGGAGGTAAACTCTGCAGGACAATGGCTCTCCAGGATCAATGTTCCCCACCCCTGCTCTATAGCATCGTGGTCTCAACAGGGGGATGCAGGGGCAAGATTTAAAAGTCTAGTTTCTGTACTTTTGTGCATGTTCAGAAGGTGTCTTTTGGTGCACACAAAGATGTTTTATCCCAAATTCGGCACTTTGAAAGCATGCAAAGCGTGGTTAAAAGCTCTCACGGGAAGAGGACACACATCTAAGAGGCAACCTGCTTTGATTTTGTCATCATTCATTTAGTCTCAGTAAAATAAAGAAATAGAAATAGAAAAGATGTTTGGGTTTTGGTTGCTTTGAGACGGTAATGTGTACTTTATATTATATGAACTTCAGTGACAAACTTTAAATCCATTTATAGCAAACTTTCCTCATTTGATTAGTTCCTGAAATCCGACTACCAAGACCCAATTGTTCAATTTCTTTTAAATAACTCCTGCTGTCTTGAAAGGCAATTAAATTGTCATCAGAAAGCTCATTTTCTGATTCATACTTCTCAGAGCGATGAACGAGTTTATTAGTCGTGCTAGAGCCTCAAACGTGAGACAGTGTGCTGATTGCTGCCGTATAATCAGTTTCAGAGTTTCTCTGCTCATGTAGGCGTTTCACTCACCGTTTATTGAACGATCTTTACAATGATCGCACAAGGCCGCACAAGACCACCCCCGCTAACTCACCTCAATGATAGAGAGAAAGAGAGAGAGAGAGAGAGAGAGAGAGAGAGAGAGGAATTGGTCATGGTGTTGATAATAGGGGCACCATTCTGCCTCTCTATTGCTATTTAGACAGAGCCATTACTGTAATGCACCACCCAATGGGGAATAAAAGAGAAGCAATTTCTCTTTCTTTATCTCACTCCTCTCCTCTCTTCTCCTGAATAATAAAAAGGCCAAGCATTCAAGCTGGAGTCTCACTAACTCGGTTTGAGAGTTTAGTGTCCTTCTCACCTTACTACTGCCGAAACAACTTGCAAATTAAGAGGTCAGATTATAAACTGACTTTCACTGTAAAGATCAGCTTGACCAACTGGATCGTTCAGGGCAAATGCTCAACACAATATCAAAATGGACCCTGTTTGCTTTCTTAATGCATGTTCCTAAAAAAAAATTCAAAGTTGTAAATAAAACAAACATTCTTCGAGTACTTTTTACAGTCTTTCTACTTCAGAACATCACATTTAAATAAATGTGCAATGGACCATTTCTTTGTAATTATTTGTAAAAATTTACTAGCAATTTCTGAGTGAAAATGGTTAAACCTGCAAAAAAAAATTCAGTGTAGTCTTATACTGAAAGATTTATCCTTGCACTATTTTATAAAATAACCTGTTTAGTGTAAGCTGTGACCACTGCAAACACAGGAGTTTATGTTGACTTGTATGTTCTTCCTATTAAACAATAACAGTACAAAGAGTTCATCTTGTCTGAACAAACGTGTCGTCTAGGTATTGAGCATTTTAACACGTCCTCTGTTCAGATTCTTTTTCGCAGACATGAAGAGAGAGCGCAACTGGAGGTAAGCCATGCATCCATAATTAATGAGAATAAATGGCTAGGCTGCTGTGTCTCGATCGATGTTGAGATGCTTGATGTATAGGGACAGAGGGCAGGAGGCTGACTTCCTGGATGTTCTCAGTTTATTTCACTTCATGCAGGTTCCATACGGACAGATCTGTAAGGGAGGTGGAGTGCTTATCGGCATTATGCTGTGTAACAGGAAATTTATCTGATTCTTGGTCTACTGCTATTGTGTATTTTGTGTTTTGGCTTGCTGTCAGATCTTGTGAGCTGTCAGATGGAGAAATCGCAGCTCTTAAATTAGCACCTAATATTAAGTTGCAAACAGTGTTTCTCACAACTGATCCTGCCTGACATGCAGAATAAACACAAGAACCACGGCACGGCTGATCATCTGGTTTCAGAGCTGTTGATGCTTATTAATCCTGTGATCTGTCGGCGGGCAGATTAACGCTGTCCTCCCTCCAGGCAGGGGGATTTGGGTGGCATGTTTGTGGTCGGCTGCTTGGCCTGTGCACTGAAAACATGCAGGCCTGTTATACATAACTTAGCATACGTTCTTAGATGATTCTTAATGGTTAGTTCACCCACAATAAAAATTCTGTCATTAATTACTCACCCTCATGTTGTTCCAAACCCATAAGACTTTTGTTCATCTGCGGAACGCATATGAAGATCTTTTTAATGAAATCTGAGAGCTTTCTGTCCCTCCATAGACAGCCAACCCAACTGGAAATTTGATGCTTCAAAAAGTTCATAAAGAGATTGGAAAACTAATCCATATGAATTGAGTGGTTTAGTCCAAATTTTCTGAAGAGACTCGATAATTTTTTATGACTGAACTTTGCTTATGTTCATTGATCAATGTTTATGTCTGAGTAAAAGCCTAAATTAAATCAGTAACACTTCACAATAAGGTTTCATTAGGCAACATAACTAATTTAGTTATCATGGAATGAACAATACTTCTACAGCATTTATTAATCTTAGTCAATGTTAAAGCTGCAATGTGTACATTTTAGTGGGATCTAGCGGTAAGGTTGCGAACTGCTACTAACAGTGCACACCTCTCGCACCCCTCCATTTCGGAGAAGCTACGGTGGCCGTCTGGCCAACACAAGACAAAGATGACTTTGTCTGTGAAGCAAAGTTTCTTCTTACTTCTAACAAAGAACAGTCTCTGCTTTTAATAAACCAAATGACTACTACTGCTACTACTACTATTTTGTGCGTATTCAACGTAGTGATGATGCAAGCTGCCTCTAAAACCATGAACAATTTAGAAGAACAACATAGTGATGAAACGCGCTCTGTAGAGTGTATGTCCATTTAGGGCTGCTGTAGAAACATGCTGGCGCATAATGGCGTCTTGACATGGAGGGGGGACCCGTGGTGTATGGGATAGAAATGGCTCATTCTAGGGTAATAAAAACATAATGGTTCATTATGTAAGGTCTTTATGCACCACCGAAAACATAGTTATGTATATTATATTGCATTTCTATCAATAGATCCTCCCAAATTTTACACATTGCAACCTTTAATTTCAACATTTAGCTACTCGTACATTATTAAAATCAAATGTTGTATTTCTTAACATTAGTTAATGCACTGTGAACTAACATGAACTAAGAATGAATGACTGTATTTTTAACTAACATTAACAAAAATTAATAAATACTGTATTTTTATATACAAAATCCATATAAAATTAAATATAATTGTTTAATTAATTTATTTTTTTATTCTCAGGATAAAGTACTGTAGTTATGAAGGTTAGATTTTTAGTTTTGCACTCTTTTTTTTTATACATTATACAAAATTGAAATGAAGAGAAAAATTATAGAGAATCGGGATGAAAAATGCATCATTGTATTGATTTTTAGTGTAGCAGTACCCAAAGGGGGAGAAAGCAAAAATATCTGCCATTAAAACAAATGTATTATTATTCAGGTTGGTAACTATACATATAACAGTTTAACTAACTGTAACTTGCTTAGCAAGATTGTCTTATTGTTCCACCCTGACAGTAATTAAGTTGAAATAAAAAATTGTCCATAGAAGGTATTTAGGCCAGTGCTTGCTATATGTTGCACCCTTTGTGACATAGTTGAGAATGCAACTTGTATTTGTGTTGCATTATAAATTGTTGTTTGAAGCATTTGGAAAACAATGCAAATCATGCTTGTGTACCTTGAAGTGTTGCTTTGACATGCTGTACTTGCATACAATATGTTTAGGGCCTTAGGGGGTTAAGCAGGTTCAGTGTCAGAAGACAGTGCATTTCTTACAAATTGCTAATGTGGTTGTCTCTTCTGCTTTGATCCAGTTGCATTAGGTTTTGTCCTTATAAAAAATATGTATGCTGGTGTTTTTTGAGTCAAGAAACAAAGTCACCTACATCTTGGATGCCCTGGGGGTAAAAAGATAAACATCAAATTTTCATTTTTGGGTGAACTATCCCTTTAATACAGCAACAGACCAAAGCTTCTGTTGTCATGACTAGAAATGTCTTGTTTTTTTGTTTTGTTTTTTTATAATCATGCATGAACTCCTGTTTACATGAGATTTTCTGCATAGTTGTTTTTTTAAGATAGATATAAATTGTACAGCTGAAAAGTTCATGCAAATTTAAGTTACCCTCCATAATGGAGAAATAGAATCAACTAAAACTCAAAATGGATGTTATATATGGGGAGAAAATGGGGAAAGATGGGATTAAGCAGGGATGCTGGGATGGAAGTAGTGTTGTTTACATACCTATGATTGGCAGATTACATGAAAAGAAACCTCAGTGTCCTATGTTTTGATAAGGCAGAGTGAGGGCAGAAACTTTGGGAGCCAGATTGCTTTGCACTGCCTCAAGAACACACATGAAAGTCAACACAGTAAATATTGCAGGAGGCCAGCATGCTAGCAGGCACAAAGAGACTTGTGTGACTGTGAATCTGTGATGCCTATCTTGTGTGACACATCCAGGGTCGGAGGTCATCAGGCAGGGTGACTGTCTGATAAATCAGTCATGAGATGAAGTTTGACCTCAGGTGTTTCAGGGGAGTCTGATGGATATACCGAACCAATCATCTTGAGGTGTGAATAAGACTGTTTCATTTGTAAGTCATCACGCTCCATCAGTATGTGTGTGTGTGTGTGTGTGTGGGTCCACAGAAGTTAGCCTAATTTGGCAAACCTCCTTCCTGAAAGGTAAATAAAACAAGTATAACATATACACTATATTGTCAAAACTTTTGGGACGCCTGCCTTTATGTGCACATGAACTTAAATGACATCCCATTCTTAATTTGTAGGGTTTAATATAAAGTTGGCCCACCCTTTACAGCTAAAACAGCTTCAACTTTTCTGCGAAGGCTTTCCACTAGGTTTAGTTGTGTGTTTATGGGAATTTTTGACCATTCTTCTAGAAGCGCATTTGTGAAGACAGGCACTGATGTTGGCGAGAAAGCCTGGCTCACAGTCTCTGCTCTAATTCATCCCAAAGGTGTTCTATCAGGTTGAGGTCAAGACTCTGTGCAGGCCAGTCAAGTTCCTCCACACCAAACTCGCTCATCCATGTCTTTATGGACCTTGCTTTGTGCACTGGTGCACAGTCATGTTGGAACAAGAAGGGGCCATTCCCAAACTGTTCCCAAAAAGTTGGGAGCATGAAATTGGCCAAAATGTCTTGGTATGCTGAAGCATTAAGTGTTCCTTTTGCTGAAACTAAGGGGCCAAGCCCAACCCCTGAAAAACAACCCAACACCATAATTCCCCCCTCCACCAAACTTTACACATGGAACAATGCAGTCAGGCAAGTATTATTCTCCTGGCAACCGCCAAACCCAGACTCGTCCATAGGATTACCAAACAGAGAAGCGTGATTCTTCACTCCAGTGAACACGTCTCCACTGCTCTAGTCCAGTGGCAGCTTTCTTTACACCACGGCTTGGATGCAGCTGCTCAGCCATGGAAACCCATTCCATGAAGCTCTCTATGCACTGCTCTTGAGCTAATCTGAAGGCCACATGATCTTTGGAGGTCTGTAGTTATTGACTCTGCAGAAAGTTGGCGACTTCTGCGAACTGTGTGCCTCAACATGCGCTGACCCCGCTCTGTGATTTTACGTGGCCTATCACTTCGTGGCTGAGTTTCTGTTGTTCCCAGTTGTTTCCACTTTGTTATGATACCACTAACAGTTGACCGTGGAATATTTAGACATATTGCACAGGTGGCAACCTATCACGGTACCACGCTTGAATTCACTGAGCTCCTGAGAGCGACACATTCTTTCACAAATGTTTGTAGAAGCAGTCTGCATGCCTAGGTGCTTGATTTTACAACACCTGAATTCAGTGATTTGGTGGGGTGTCCCAATACTTTTGGCAATATAGTGTGTGTGTGTGTGTGTGTGTGTGTGTGTATACAGCCATATTGAGTGTGAAATTGCGTTTATACAACAGTTTGACGGCACGAGTGTGTAAATAAATAAGAGATAACAACGGAGCGTCTTTAAAACCCTCTTTTGTGCAGCACTACTTCCTTCTGCTACAGATTCAAATCTCAAGTTGACAGTTGGACCAAGCCTCCGTTACTAATTTTAAAACGTCACTTTAGAACTAGTAACGAAGGAATGTTGAGTCGCTTCATTGAAACTCATTGAATTTTATACAGTATTAGAGAGAGAGAGAGAGAGAGAGAGAGAGAGAGAGCTCGCCTGAGAGAGTTGGCTATTACCTTTGTCTGATATATTGCATTACATTCATTCAGTCGATGTTCATAATATTATATCCATTATAAAAGTCCGTTTGAATGTCCGCTGAGGAAAGCGATCTTGTATTTGTCCTTTTTACAGCTATGGGAATTTTCCATAACATCCATAACATCACAGCGCTAAAACAACTTTCTTTGCAAAGTTCCTTTCAATTTAAAAGTCTCTTGTGACTCACTGACTCATTCACCCGTAAAGTGTTGCCGCCATCTAATGGCGTATTAATGTAACTTTCACTCAATCCATATTACGCACTAATGGACATATTTATATAAAATAATATTTATTGAACAAAAAAAACAACAACAATTGTACAGTTCAGTCAAACGTAAAGCACTAGTGTGCCCATGACGGTTGCCAAGTGTGCCGTGGATAATTACCAAATGCCAAAAAAAAAAACAACAATAAATAAATGCTACACCTCCTACACTCTCTATATTTCGTAATTATTGTTTTCTTATTTAAAAAACAAAACAAAAAACAATGCTATAGGTCACCCTTTACGCCTGGATGTGGGTTTTACATATATTTAACGAATGAAAAGGATTTTAAAGGGTTTGTGACAAAACCTCGTAACTCCATTTGATCCTCCAAACTGTCAGTCAAACCTCATAAATCCGCCTCACCTTGTAAATGAAGTGCGCCCGTAGTTTGGACATCAAAGGTAAATAAAGATCTGATGTTTGAAAAAAAAATTGTAAAGCATTTTCTTTACTCAAAAAACACTGTCTATAAAGTTTAATGTTTTACGTATTTGAAGAGTGGTGAAGAGTCTTCTTCTGATATGTCCCGTCTAACTTAGTTGTAGCCAATATGCTATGCTATATAAATGATGTAAGTTAATTTTTATCAAATTTAACATAGCACAATTCGACTTGCTCTGGAACAAATAATAGATTAATAAGACCAAAGATTGCCCGTTTAATGTACTCAAATTGAATTATGTCTCATGTTTAACCACTATAAGAGCCAGCGGCAAATCCCAGAAGCACTGGCCGAGATGAAGCTGTTCTCGGCGGGTACACCAGCACTGAATGCACGCTGATGCCCTGGAGCTTGCATCTCCGAAAACGTCAAAACAAATTGTAAAATAGCCGCTATTATTAAATATGAGTCACATATTTCAGGTCTAAACAACTACATTCTCGTCTAAAAAACTATTGTAACAACAGTTCGTGTTACA